>NC_041383.1:104936783-104961172 GCF_002162155.2 Triticum dicoccoides
CCTTGCCCCTTCCCCTATAAATAGAGGGGTGAGGGGAGGGCTGCAACACACAATCCAAGGCGCAGCCCCTCCCCTCCCCAACACCTCTCCTCCTCCGTCACGAGCTTGGCGAAGCCCTGCCGGAGTGCTGCTTCTCCACCAACACCATGCCGTCGTGCTGCTGTTGGAGCTGTCTTCCTCAACCTCTCCTTCCTCCTTGCTGGATCAAGACGGAGGAGACGTCGTCCGTACCGTACGTGTGTTGAACGCGGAGGTGCTGTCCGTTCAGCACTTGGTCATCGGTGATCTGAATCACGGCGATCACGACTCCATCATCACCGTACCCTCAAACGCTTCCGTACGCGATCTACAAGTGGTATGTAGATGCAATCTCTCTCTCATGACTCGTTGCTTAGATGAACTCATAGATGGATCTTGGTGAAACCGTAGGAAAAATTTTAATTTTCTGCAACGTTCCCCAACATCCCCCTATTCTCTATTTTTGGATATTTGATGCCAAGGGGGAGTAGGCTCTATATGCATGTTTTTCTAGCTCATTATGTAATTGAACTTATTGTTATGATTGTGTTTTAGCTTGTATTGAACCTATGTTATGAGTTTGTTGAGACTGAGATTTGGTGAATCTATATGAAGTTTAATTCTTGATTATCGTGTGTATGAGATTTGGTTATATTGGGCATCATTTTGAGGGGGAGCCCTCGTCATGTTTTAGTATCTATGATATCACTTTGAGGGGGAGCCCACTCGTTGCTCATTCTTGATTATTGTTATTGAGCTCCACAATAAATACTTTCGATTACTATTATGAGTGTGCATATTAGTTGTCATCAACTACCAAAAAGGGGGAGATTGAAAGTGCAATCATGCCCTTAATCATATTTTGATGTTGATGACAACACATATGCTAGGGACTAATCATGTTTATCAAGTATATCTCAGGATTATGTCTCAAAGACCGTGTGCATGGATCATGACTAGGGACAAGAAGCATATAACTCAAGAATGGAGATACAAGACATTGACTTCATTTATGGTTTGTTCTTGAGTATAGGGATCCCGCACTATTAAGAGGGGGTCGTTGGATCTAGTGAAAAACTTGCTCAAAAGCCACATTTCCTATACTTTGCCTCCGGACGTCCGGTGCTCTACGGACGTCCGGTCCCTCTCAGCTGCCCGGACATCTGGCTCCTTCCGGTCGTCCGGTGTTCCTTTACCGTATGATTTTTACGGATGTCCGGAACTCTCCGGACGTCCGGTACTTTCACAACAGAACCATTTTTACAGATTTTTGGACTCTCCGGTCGTCCGTGCTCCGGATGTCCGGCCCGTCTCGATCGTCCGTGTCCTGTACACTGGGTCGTGGCTCACAGTTTCACAGTGGCCGGTCGTCCGATGACTGTCGGACGTCCAGACCTATTTGTGCCTCCGGACGTCCGATGTTCTCCGGACGTCCGACCTATCCGGTGCACTTATGTATCCCAAACAGTCACTTTTCCTGACCTACTATATATATGCCTTTCCCTTCCACGGGATAAGGTTGACCATTCACTTTGAGCCTACCAAGAACACTCCTCACTCTCTCTCTCATTCACCTACACCAAATCCTAGATTCCCAAGTGTTCTAGGAGCATTTGAGAGAAGTTCTCCAATCAAGTGATAGATCCACTCTTTCCCCTTCTTTGCACCAAAGGAATTCGTGATTTGAGCAAGTTTTAAGCTTTTCCCCAACGTTCTTGTTATTCTTGGAGGTTGGAGACTCCTAGGCGGTAGGAGTCATTCGGAGAGGAATCGAACTTTGTGATTACCCTCAGAAAAGTTTGTGAGGGTTTGGAGACCACCCCAAGGTCTACCACTAGTGGTTGAGAAACGCCTCCGTGGTGTTGTCTCAAAGGGAGAACAGGGTGAGCCTTTGTGGCGTTGGTGTGCCTTCGTGGTAACATCCACCTCTCTAACGGTGACTAGCTTCCCTCCAAGGAAGTGAACATCGACATACATCCTCGTCTCCCGGAGTTGCGGTTATTCCTAACCCTAACTCTCTACTTGTGGTTACTTGTCTCTGTGCACTTACGTATATCATATTGTGCTTGTTTACTTGCATGCTTGCGTTACTTGCTTAGTACTTAGTACTCACTTGCAATTGTTAGGCTTATCTTCATATTCCGCATTATTGCCTAAAATTGCTAAGTAATAATTAAAATTTGTAGTTGTACCTATTCACCCCCTAGGTCCATCTCGATCCTTTCAACCGCGCATCGGCTGCGGTGTTGACTGATGATTGTCGTAAGTTGTTGAGTTCTTTCGGCACGGCGACGATCACTCACTGTGCTAGGGAGAGTAATGCAGCAGCGCATTGCCTAGCTGGTGCTAGTTATAGAGGGAAGCGTACTCGTGTCTGGCATGAGCACCCGCCGATTTCTCAATTCCTTCCCTTGTAACTGATATGATCATTATGTAATAAAGGTCGCCGAGTTTCAGAAAAGAAGAAGATATATTACCCATGTACGGCTTGGGATAGCGCGCAAACGCTTGTTGTTGTGGTGCTGGGAGTTTAAAAATGGGATGGGTCCATGTACTCGGTTGAACTTTTTTTATATTTTTTTAGTTCACAAATTAAACAAAACAATTTAGGAAATAAATAAAATTCATTTTTTCACAATATATATAAAACAAATCGAATTTTTATCTTAATTTTTTAAATCACAAACTTTAAATGTTCATAAATTTAAAATGTCTACATTTCAGAAATGACCAGGAATTTTTAAATGTTCATATCAAATTTTAAAAATCCACCACGTATTTGAGAAATGCTCATCCTATATTAAAAAAATTATCCGTCATGTATTTTTAAAATGTTCATGATATATTGAAAAATGGAAGCATTTTTGAAAATGTTCACCACTTATTGCAAAATTTTATATCCCATACTAAAAAAATGCTCATCATGTATTAAAAAATATTCATCGAGTATAAAGAATCTTAGCTTTGAACTAAAAAAATCTGTTGCATATTTTAAATTGTTTTTTGCGCATTTAGAATGTACATATTTACAAAATTCCACCACGTAATAAAAATATATTATTCTCATCATGTATTAAAAATGTTCATCATGTATTTATAAAAATAGTTCCTATATAAAACAGTGAAACATAAAAAGAAATAAGAAAGGAAAAAAGAAATGAAAACCAGCAAACCCATACATATAAAAACGAAACAAAGGAAACTACTAGAACAAACCATGAAAAACAAGGCGAAAGGGGAAGAGAACCGAACAAACGAACTAAAATAGGTATGTCTATATGAATTTTTAGTTTGCTAATCACATGTTCCATGCCGTAAGTAAAATGGATATGTCAAACGAACAGGAATAAAAGTATCGGTGAACTGTTATGGCTGATATTTCGTTCCACGAAAGTTTCTTTTTGAGACAACGTTCCACAAAAGCTAAATCTTGCTTACCGTGAGACATCCATTTTGTCTCGCCTGAAGCGTTCGCCCCTGATGGGCCCGCCCACTATCGTGGTTCTGGGAACCTTGTGTGTACATTGTGCACATGGTTTGGAAAGCATCTGTCTGACTTTGGGAAGGTTCTGACGAATTTCTTTATTAGTTTTCTTTCAATATCCCATTTTTTGCATGTTTTTTATTCTATATTTTCTTTTTTTAAAAAATATGTTAACATTTTTTCAAATGCATGTTGAATATTTTTTGAATAAATGTTAAACAATTGCCTAATACACGTTGAACATTATTTAGACACATGTTGAACATCTGTCAAATGCACGTCTAATATTTTATAAATACATGTTGAATATTTGGAAAATACATGTTGAAATTTCTAAAATGCACATTGAATATTTTTCTAATACACATTTAACGTTTTTAACATACATTAATCATTTTTAGAAAAAATCACGGACATTTTCTATATCTGGCACAAATATTGCATTTATGTTATGCACATTTTTAAAAAGTTGCATTAATAATTTTAATATTTCATGGAATTTATTCAAAAAAATACTATGAACATATTTTTTAAACGCACATGCATTTTTAAATGTGCTGAACAATTTTTAAAAGTAGACTAACATTTTATGCTAATTACATGAGTGAGATTTTACATTTTCATGAATATTTTTAGGAAATTTCATGTGCACATTTTTAAATGTGTCATCATTTTAAATGACACGAACATGTTATTTTTCATTGAATAGTTTTTAAAATGGAGTGAATAGTTTTTTATATTTGATAAACATCTTTTCATTCATGTTGAATATTTTTAAAAATTTATGTAAAGTAAAATTTTAATATATAGAGAGACAATATTTCATTTTTTTAAAAGAAACAAAAAAATATGAAAAGGGAAGAAGAAACATGTGTGTGGTCGTGTACTACCAATTCGGTGGTAGCTAGGAGAAGTGTGTGTGTTGTCACGTGCTTGTCCAAGCTGAAGGAAATATGCCCTAGAGGTAATAATAAAGTTATTATTTATTTCCTTGATTCATGATAAATGATTATTATTCATGCTAGAATTGTATTATTCAGAAACTTAGTACATGCGTGAATACATAGACAAAACCTATAGTCCCTAGTATGCCTCTACTTGACTAGCTCGTTAATCAAAGATGATTATGTTTCCTTACCATAGACATGTGTTGTCATTTGATGAACGGGGTCACATCATTAGGAGAATGATGTGATGGACATGACCCATCCGTTAGCTTAGCAATATGATCATGTTAGTTTCATTGCTACTGCTTTCTTCATGACTTATACAAGTTCCTCAGACTGTGAGATTATGCAACTCCCGAATACCGGAGAAACACTTTGTGTGCTACCAAACGTCACAACGTAAAAGAGTGATTATAAAGGTGCTCTACAGGTGTCTCCGAAGGTGTTTGTTGGGTTGGCATAGATCGAGATTAGGATTTATCACTCCGTGTTTCGGAGAGGTATCTCTGGGCCCTCTCGGTAATAATCATCACTATAAGCCTTGCAAGCATTGTAACTAATGAGTTAGTTGCGGGATGAAGTATTACGGAACGAGTAAAGAGACTTGCCGGTAACGAGATTGAACTAGGTATTGAGATACCGATGATCGAATCTTGGGCAAGTAACATACCGATGACAAAGGGAACAACGTATGTTGTTATGCGGTTTGACCGATAAAGATCTCCGTAGAATATGTAGGAACCAATATGAGCATCCAGGTTCCGCTATTGGTTATTGACCGGAGATGTGTCTCGGTCATGTCTACATAGTTCTCGAACCCGTAGGGTCTGCACGCTTAACGCTCGATGACGATCAGTATTATGAGTTTATATGTTTTGATGTACCGAAGATAGTTCGAAGTCCCGGATGTGATCACGGACATGACGAGGAGTCTCGAAATGGGCGAGACATAAAGATTGATATATTGGATGGCTATATTGGGACACCGGAAGTGTTCCGGGTGATTTCGGAGAAAACCGGAGTGCTGGAGGGGTTACCGGAACCCCTCGGGAAAGTATTGGGCCTTAGTGGGCCTTAGTGGGCCTTAGGGGAGAGAGAGGGCAGCAGCCCAGGAGGTGCCCCCCCCCCCATGGGGAGTCTGAATTGGACTAGGGGAAGGGGGCGCAACCCCTCTTTCCCTCCCCCTCTCCCTCTCCTTCCTCCCCCTTCCCCCTCCTAGTTGGACTAGGAAAGGGGGAGTCGGGTCGGCCGGCCTCCCCATTGCTCCTCTATATACGGGGGCAGGGGGCACCCTAGGACACACAAGTTGGCATTGTTTATACGTGTGCGGCGCCCCCCTCCACAGTTACACACCTCGGTCATATCGTCGTAGTGCTTAGGCGAAGCCCTGCGCTGGTAACTTCATCATCACCGTCACCATGCCGTCGTGCTGACGAAACTCTCGCTCGGCCTCAACTGGATCAAGAGTACGAGGGATGTCCCCGGGTTGAATGTGTGCTGATTGCGGAGGTGCTGTACGTTCGGTGCTAAGATCGGTCGGATCATGAAGACGTACGACTACATCAACCGTGTTGTCATAACGCTTCTACTTTCGATCTACGAGGGTACATGGACACACTCTCCCCTCTCGTTGCTATGCATCACATAGATAGATCTTGCCTGATCGGAGGATTTTTTTTGAAATTACCGCGTTCTCCAAAAGTGGCATCAGAGCCAAGTCTATGCGTAGATGTTATATGCACGAGTAGAACACAAAAAGTTATGGGCGATAATAGTCATACTGCTTACCAACATGTCATACTTTGATTCAGCGGTATTGTTGGATGAAGCGGCTCAGACCGACATTACGCGTACGCTTACGCGAGACTGGTTCTACCGACGTGCTTTGCACATAGGTGACTGGTGAGTGTCTGTTTCTCCAACTTTAGTTGAATCAAGTGTGGCTACGCCCGGTCCTTGTTGAAGGTTAAAACAACACACTTGACGAAAAATCGTTGTGGTTTTGATGCGTAGGTAAGAATGGTTCTTGCTAGAAGCCCGTAGCAGCCACGTAAAACTTGCAACAACAAAGTAGAGGACGTCTAACTTGTTTTTGCAGGGTTTGCTGTGCTGTGATATGGTCAAGCATGATGTGATATAAATTGCTGTATGAGATGATCATGTTTTGTAACAAAGTTATGGGCAACTGGCAGGAGCCATATGGTTGTCGCTTTATTGTATGTAATGCAATCATCATGTAATTGTTTTACTTTATCACTAAGCGGTAGCGATAGTTGTAGTAACAATAGGTGGCGAGATGACAACGATGCTACGATGGATATCAAGGTGTCGCGCCGGTGACGTTGGAGATCATGACGATGCTTCAGTGATGGAGATCATGAGCACAAGATGATGATGGCCATATCATGTCACACATTTTGATTGCATGTGATGTTTATCCTTTATGCACCTTAGTTTGCTTAGAACGTCGGTAGCATTATAAGATGATCCCTTACTAAATTTCAAGGTACAAGTGTTCTCCCTGAGTATGCGCCGTTGCTACAGTTCGTCGTGCCGAGACACCACGTGATGATCGGGTGTGATAAGCTTTAAGTTCACATACAACGGGTGCAAGCCAGTTTTGCACACGTAGAATACTCAGGTTAAACTTGACGATCCTAGCATATGCAGATATGGCCTCAGAACACTGATACCGAAAGGTCGAGCGTGAATCATATAGTAGATATGATCAACATAGTGACGTTCACCATTGAAAACTACTCCATCTCACGTGATGATCGGACATGGTTTAGTTGATTTGGATCACATGATCACTTAGATGATTAAAGGGATGTCTATCTAAGTGGGAGTTCTTAAATAATATAATTAATTGAACTTTAATTTATCATGAACTTAGTCCTGATAGTATTTTGCAAATAATGTTGTAGATCAATAGCTCGCTTCCCTATGTTTTTATATGTGTTCCTAGAGAAAACTAAGTTGAAAGATGATAGTAGCAATGATGCGGAATGGGTCCGTGATCTGAGGTTTATCCTCATTGCTGCATAGAAAAATTATGTCCTTGATGCACCATTAGGTGACAAACCTATTGCAGGAGTAGATCCAGACGTTATGAACGTTTGTCTAGCTCAATATGATGACTACTTGATAGTTTAGTGCACCATACTTTACGGCTTAGAATTGGGACTTCAAAGACGTTTTGAACGTCATGGGTCATATGAGATGTTCCAGGAGTTGAAGTTAATATTTCAAGCAAATACCCGAGTTGAGAGATATGAAGTCTCCAATAAGTTCTATAGCTAAAAGATGGAGGAGAATAGCTCAAGCAGTGAGCATGTGCTCAAATTGTCTGGGTATTACAATCGCTTGAATCAAGTGGGAGTTAATCTTCCAGATAAAATAATGATTGACACAGTTCTCTAGTTACCATCACCAAGTTACTGGAACTTCGTGATGAACTATAGGATGCAAGGGATGACGAAAACGATTCCCGAGCTCTTCGTGATGCTGAAATCGACGAAGGTAGAAATCAAGAAAGAGCATCAAGTGTTGATTGACAAGACCACTAGTTTCAAGAAAAGGGCAAAGGGAAAGAAAGGGAACTTCAAGTAGAATGGCAAGCAAGTTATCACTCCCGTGTAGAAACCCAAATCTGGACCAAAGCCTGAAACTAAGTGCTTCTACTGCAAAGGAAATGGTCACTGGAAGCAGAAATGCCCTGAATATTTGGCGGATAAGAAGGATGGCAAAGTGAACAAGGGTATATTTGATATAAAAGTTATTGATGTGTACCTTACTAGTGTTTATAGTAGCCCCTGGGTATTTGATACTTGTTCGGTTGCTAAGATTAGTAACTCGAAATAGGAGTTATAGAATAAACAAAGACTAGTTGAGAGTGAAGTGATGATGTGTGTTGGAAGTGGTTCCAAGGTTGATATGATCATCATCGCACACTCCCTACACTTTCGAGATCAGTATTGAACCTAAATAAATTTTATTTGGTGTTTGCATTGAGCATAAATATGATTAGATCATGTTTATTGCGATACGATTATTCATCTAAGACAGAGAATAAATTGTTATTCTGTTTACATGAATAAAACCTTCTATGGTCATACACCCAATGTTGATGGTTTATTGAATCTTGATCGTAGTGATACACATATTCATAATATTGATGCCAAAAGATGCAAAGTTGATAATGATAGTGCAACATATTTGTGGCACCGCCGTTTGGGTCATATCATTGTAAAGCGCATGAAGAAACTCCATAAAGATGGATTTTTGGAATCACTTGATTGTGAATCATTTGATGCTTGCGAACCGTGCCTTATGGGCAAGATGACTAAAACTCCGTTCTCCGAAACAATGGAACGAGTTAGTGACTTAATGGAAATAATACATACCGATGTATGCGGTCCAATGAGTGTTGATGCTCGTGGCGGGTATCGTTATTTTCTGACCTTCACAGATGATTTGAGCAGATATGGGTATATCTACTTAATGAGTCTGAAATATTTGAAAAGTTCAAAGACTTTCATAGTGAAGTGGAGAATCATCGTAACAAGAAAATAAAGTTTCTACGATCTGATCGTAGAGGAGAATTTTTGAGTTACGTGTTTGGCCTTCATTTAAAACAAATGTGGAATAGTTTCACAGTTCACGCCACATGGAACACCACAGTGTAATGGTGTGTCCGAGCGTCGTAACCGCACTTTATTGGATATGATGCGATCTATGATGTCTCTTACTAGGTTACCACTATCATTTTCGGGTTATGCATTAGAGACAGCTGCATTCGCTTTAAATAGGGCACCATCAAAATCCGTTGAGACAACGCCTTATAAACTGTGGTTTAGCAAGAAACCAAAGTTGTCGTTTCTTCAAGTTTGGGGCTACGATGCTTATGTGAAAAAGCTTCAACCTGATAAGCTCGAACCTAAATCAGAGAAATGCGTATTCATAGGATACCCAAAGGAAACTGTTGGGTACATCTTCTATCATAGATCTGAAGGCAAGATCGTTGCTAAGAATGGATCCTTTCTAGAGAAGGAGTTTCTCTCGAAAGAAGTGAGTGGGAGGAAAGTAGAGCTTGATGAGGTAATTGTACCTTCTCCTGAATTGGAAAGTAGTTCATCACAGAAATCAGTTTCAGTGATTCCTACACCAATTTATGAGGAAGATAATGATGATGATCATGAAACTTCAGATCAAGTTACTACAGGACCTCGTAGGTCTTCCAGAGTACGGTCTGCACCAGAGTGGTACTGTAATCTGATACGTCTCCAATGTATCTATAATTTTTGATGTATTCATGACATGTTTATAATATTTCTACATGCTTTTGGTATGTAATGGTTAGAACTAACCCGGACTGATGTTGTTTTCAGCAGAACTACCGTGGTGTTGTTTTTGTGCAGAAATAAAAGTTCTCGGAATGCGCTGAAAATCAACGCAAATTTTTTCTGGAAAATATAAAAAAATACTGGAATAAAGAGTTACTGGAGAGGAGGCTCATGGGGCCCACGAGGGTGGAGGGCGCGCCCCCTGCCTCGTGGACACCCCGTGGGTCCTCCTGACTTGTTCTCGATGCCAAAACCTCCTATAAATACCCAAACCTCCAGAAAGAAACCTAGATCGGGAGTTCCGCCGCCGCAAGCCTCTGTAGCCACCAAAAACCAATTGGGACCCTGTTCCGGCACCCTGCCGGAGGGGGGATCCCTCACCGATGGCCATCTTCATCATCCTGACGCTCTCCATGATGAGGAGGGAGTAGTTCACCCTCGGGGCTGAGGGTATGTACCAGTAGCTATGTGTTTGATCTCTCTCTCTCCTGTTCTTGGTTTGGCACGATCTTTATGTATCGCGAGCTTTGCTATTATAGTTGGATCTTATGATGTTTCTCCCCTTCTATTCCCTTGTGATGGATTGAGTTTTCCCTTTGAAGTTATCTTATCGGATTGAGTCTTTAAGGATTTGAGAACACTTGATGTATGTCTTGCATGTGCTTATCTGTGGTGACAATGGGATATCATGTGCCACTTGATGTATGTTTTGGTGATCAACTTGCGAGTTTCGTGACCTCTTGAATTTATGCATAGGGGTTGGCACACGTTTTCGTCTTGACTCTCCGGTAGAAACTTTGGGGCACTCTTTGAAGTTCTTTGTGTTGGTTGAATAGATGAATCTGAGATTGTGTGATGCATATCGTATAATCATACCCACATATACTTGAGGTGACATTGGAGTATCTAGGTGACATTAGGGGTTTGGTTGATTTGTGTCTTAAGGTGTTATTCTAGTACGAACTCTATGATAGATCGAACGGAAGAATAGCTTCGTGTTATTTTACTACGACTCTTGAATAGACCGATCAGAAAGGATAACTTTGAGGTGGTTTCGTACCCTACAATAATCTCTTCGTTTGTTCTCCGCTATTAGTGACTTTGGAGTGACTCTTTGTTGCATGTTGAGGGATAGTTATATGATCCAATTATGTTATTATTGTTGAGAGAACTTGCACTAGTGAAAGTATGAACCCTAGGCCTTGTTTCCTAGCATTGCAATACCGTTTACGCTCACTTTTATCATTAGTTACCTTGCTGTTTTTATATTTCCAGATTACAAAAACCTATATCTACCATCCATATTGCACTTGTATCACCATCTCTTTGCCGAACTAGTTCACCTATACAATTTGCCATTGTATTGAGTGTGTTGGGGACACAAGAGACTCTTTATTATTTGGTTGTAGGGTTGTTTGAGAGAGACAATCTTCATCCTACGCCTCCCACGGATTGATAAACCTTAGGTTATCCACTTTAGGGAAATTTGCTACTGTCCTACAAACCTCTGCACTTAGAGGCCCAACAACGTCTACAAGAAGAAGGTTTTTTTGACTGAACTACAAGAAGAAGGTTGTGTAGTAGACATCATAATCCTGCTCTAGAAGTCATGTTATAGACCATGATGAACCTGCAAACTATGAGGAAGCGATGATGAGCCCAGATTCCGCGAAATGGCTTGAGGCCATGAAATCTGAGATGGGATCCATGTATGAGAACAAAGTGTGGACTTTGGTGGACTTGCCCGATGGTCGGCAAGCCATATTAATAAATGGATCTTCAAGAGGAAGATGAACACTGATAGTAGTGTTACTATCTACAAAGTTTGACTTGTCGCAAAAGGTTTTTGACAAGTTCAAGGTATTGACTACAATGAGATTTTTCTCAACTGTAGCGATGCGTAAATCCATCCGAATCATGTTAGCAATTGCCATATTTTATGAAATCTGGCAAATGGATGTCAAAACTACATTCCTTAAATGAATATTTCTTAAAGAATAGTTGTATATGATGCAACCAGAAGGTTTTGTCGATCCTAAAGTACTAATAAAGTGTGCAAGCTCCAGCGATCCATTTATGGACTGGTGCAAGCCTCTCGGAGTTGGAATAAACAAAACCTATAGTACATGTGTGAATACATAGACAAAACCTATAGTCCCTAGTATGCCTCTACTTGACTAGCTCGTTAATCAAAGATGGTTATGTTTCCTAACCATAGACATGTGCTATCATTTGATGAACGGGATCACATCATTAGGAGAATGATTTGATGGACATGACCCATCCATTAGCTTAGCATTATGATCATGTTGTTTCATTGCTACTGCTTTCTTCATGACTTATACAAGTTCCTCAATGCGACGCCCAGATAACTAGGCTACAGTAATCCCGCGTTAATGATGCCACGTCACCTCTGTTACTGTTGCTGATCTCTCGTTAGTTCCAAAATCGGTTCAAAAATCAAATTCAAATTATGGCAAACAACAAAAGTTTTCAAACGTTAAAACAAAAATGTTCGGAGTGTGCCAAATAGTGCCTAGGTATTTATGATGAAGGAACCACATTTTTATAGGATGTCTAAATAATTTAAAATGAATTAAAACAGTAGAGAAAATAAAGAAAAAGGAAAAGAATAAAAACAAAAAACAAAACTACAGAAAAAAAGAGAGAAGAAAAACAACCCCCACTAGACCAGGCGGCCCGACTCACCATGCCGGCCCACCTGGCCCTACCAGCCACCCCACTCCCTTATCCCCCCGAGCAATCGAACCCTAGCCACTAACGCACCCACTCGCCCCCCACATCTCCCACTCCTCCCCCGATTCTGGATCGAGATCGGGGGCTCGATGTCGATGCCGCCAGTGCTGCCCCACCGTCGTCGGCGCTCCCTGCCCCGTCCGCTGCCGCCTGAAGACATCCCCGACGCTGTCACTTCACCGCCGTCGCCCCGGAGCTGTCACGCCGTCGCCGGACCTCGTCGCCGCCTCGACGTCCTCCTCATCTCCACCTCGCCGGAGCCACCCTGCCGGCCTGCTTCCTCTCCGCCGCTCATCACCGTCCTCCTCCTCAACCCCCACTGCCCCGTCCCCTACAAATCGTGGTGAGGCCCCCGGCCACCTCTTCTCTTCCTGCATCACACTGGTCACCGTCGCCGCGCACCCTCGCGCTGGCCACGCTCGCTCGTCCCGTCTGCGCATCGGCGCCTCCCTTGCTCGCCCTCGCGCGGGATCCCATGCCGCGCCTAACCGCACCCATAGCCGTCCACTATAGCGGCTGCCGCTGCCGCCCGTGGCCACTCCAGCCACTGGCCGCCGTTGTGCCCGCATCCCCTTGGCCGAGCCGCCCCTCTGCGCCGCCTCCGGTCACCGCCCGCCTCCCCCTGCTGCTCCGGCCGGTGCCCCATGGCCCCGTGCCTCGCCGCGCCTCGTCTCCGCTCTCTCCTCCTCCCACGGCCGCGCCATCGCGCCCACCCGTGTGCCACTGGCCGCACCGGCGCCACCCCTTGCCTCCGCCCGCCGTGGCTTGGCTGGCCGCGCCGGCCCGCCCCACCGTCGGTGCTCCAGCGGCCTCGTCCCGCCTTGCGGGCGAGTGCCCGCTCGGGTGCGCCCGCACCCGGCGCCCGACACCCGTGAACCCCACCCCCGCTATGGCCCCCTGTGCCAATGACAGGGGGGCCCCACGCCCAGAACGGTTTTAAGAAAAAAAAGGAATTTTAAAAGATAAATAATATAAAAAATAACAATAATAAAAATATTAATTAATTAATTAATTAACTTAATTAATCATAATTATATTAATCTAATCACTAATTAACCTAATTAAATATTAGTTAATTAATCAGTCAATGACATGCGGGACCCTCACGTCAGTTTGACCCAGTCAACGCCCAGTTGACTGCTGACGTCATGCTGACGTCAGCAAACACTGTTTTGGATAATGTTGAATTAAAATATTTAAATTAATCCTAAAATGATTTAAATCTTTTAAAATTAATATAAAATAAACCGTAGCTCAGATGAAAATACTTTCTACATGAAAGTTGCTCAGAACGACGAGACGAATCCGGATACGCAGCCCGTTCGTCCGCCACACATCCCTAACCTATCGAACTCGCAACTTTTCCCCTTCGGTTCCTTTGTCCGGAAACGCAAAACATCGGAATACTTTCTTGGATGTTTTCCCCCTTCGTCGGTATCACCTACTACCGCGATCGGGCACACCTAGCATCGTTACTTGTCATGTCATGCATCGATATGCATCTGTTTGCATTGTATTCATTGTTTCTTCCCCCTCTTCTCTTCGGTAGACTACGAGACCGACGCTGCTACTGCCCAGTTCGACTACGGAGTTGAAGACCCCTCCTTCTTGCCAGAGCAACCAGGCAAGCCCCCCCTTGATCACCAGATATCGCCTATTCTCCTCTATACTGCTTGCATTAGAGTAGTGTAGCATGTTACTGCTTTCCGTTAATCCTATTCTGTTGCATAGCTTGTCATTGTTGCTACAGTCATTGATACCATACCCGCAATCCTAAATGCTTAGTATAGAATGCTAGTTTATCATCATTGGCCCTACATTCTTGTCAGTTTGCCTTGCTATACTATTGGGTCGTGATCACTCGGGAGGTGATCACGGGTATATACTATACATATATACCTACTACAGATGATGACTAAAGTCGGGTCGGCTCGAGGAGTACCCGCGAGTGATTCACGGATTGGGGGCTGAAAGGACCTTTGTCCCGACGGCCCTCTGTGTGGATCTTTGTGGTGGAGCGACAGGGCAGGTTGAGACCACCTAGGTGAGAGGTGGTCCTGGCCCTGGTCGACGTTTGTGGTTGCTTCATAATAACACGCTTAACGAGATCTTGGTATTTGATCTGAGTCTGGCCACTGGCCTATACGCACTAACCAACTACGCGGGAAAGATATGGGCACTCGACGTCGTGGTATCAGCCGAAGCCTTCGTGACGTCAGCGACTGAGCGGCACGCGCCAGATTGGACCGCGTAACGTGGCTTCCTTTGTAATGGAGGTTGCTAGGTCTGCTTCCGGCCGCCCTCGCAACGTGCAGGTGTGCAATGGGCGATGGGCCCAGACCCCTGCGCGTATAGGATTTAGATCGGCGTGCTGACCTCTCTGTTGTGCCTAGGTGGGGCTACGACGTGTTGATCTTCCGAGGCCGGGCATGACCCAGGAAAGTGTGTCCGGCCAAATGGGATCGAGCGTGTTGGGTTATGTGGTGCACCCCTATAGGGAAGTTAATCTATTCGAATAGCCGTGTCCCTCGGTAAAAGGACGACCCGAAGTTGTACCTTGACCTTATGACAACTAGAACTGGATACTTAATAAAACACACCCATACAAGTTCCACAGACAACCCGGTGATCGCTTTTCCACAGGGCAACGAGGGGAGGATCGCCGGGTAGGATTATGCTATGCGATGCTACTTGGAGGACTTCAATCTACTCTCTTCTACATGCTGCAAGACGGAGGCTTCCAGAAGCGTAGTCTTCGATAGGACTAGCTATCCCCCTCTTATTCTGGCATTCTGCAGTTCAGTCCACTCATATTGCCTCCTTACACATATACCCATGCATATGCAGTGTAGCTCCTTGCTTGCGAGTACTTTGGATGAGTACTCACGGTTGCTTTGCTCCCTCTTTTCCCCGTTTTCCTCTTCTTCTCGGATGCCGCAACCAGACGTTGGAGCCCAGGAGCCATATGCCACTATCAACGACGACTACTACACTAGAGGCGCCTACTACTATGTGCAGGCCGCTGACGACGACCAGGAGTAGTTAGGAGGATCCCAGGCAAGAGGTCTGCGCCTCTTTCGATCTGTATCCCAGTTTGTGCTAGCCTTCTTAATGCAACTTGTTTAACTTATGTCTGTACTCAGATATTGTTGCTTCCACTGACTTGTCTATGATCGAGCACTTGTATTCGAGCCCTCGAGGCCCCTGGCTTGTAATATGATGCTTGTATGACTTATTTATGTTTTAGAGTTGTGTTGTGATATCTTCCCGTGAGTCCCTGATCTTGATCGTACACGTTTGCGTGCATGATTAGTGTACGATTGAATCGGGGGCGTCACAAGTTGGTATCAGAGCCGACTGCCTGTAGGAATCCCCCTTCCACCACTCCTTGGCCGAAGTTGAGTCTAGACATTGCAAAACCGTTTTACTAACATGGCTGTGCGGCCCATGGGTCCACATCGCCATTGGGTGACATTAGGATCTTTTATTCCTCGTCTATACTCTGGGACTCTAAGCTATCTTCTATTCGGTTAAATGATATTGCTAAAAACAAAACTAACTTTAGGTTCTCGAAAATACTTCTCCCGGAGAGCCCCTCATTTCAGACGATCGCCTGCTGTGCTAGAAGATTCTGAAGTTACTCCATGATGTTCTCTCGAGTCTTTGTGACATCGCGTTTGCGATTTCCTTCCACCGTCAACCTCTATGAAAACTGCATACACTTGCCATTCATACAATCATTCCTCATTGATCTTGTTATTACAAGATACCCCCGAAATTCTCTCTATTGTTTTGAGAATACCTTGTGCCTACTGCCCTGCAGTTCTTTGCCACCTGAATACCCCTACGGATAATTTCTCGCACTTATCGAGTATCCGTTCTTTCCCAGTTGATTCATGTATTTCACAACTGTCTTCAGAATACCATTCGATCTTTCGAAAATCCTGAGCAACCTATTGCTCTGTAAATTCTTGCTTGCTTGCATTATGGTTAATCCCATAAGTCTCGTAATCTTATTGGCATCCCTTGTCATTATCATTTTGAGTTTGTTGACTCAATATGTTGCGAATGCTCGCAATCCTCAGTCAGATCCTAGAATTCATCCTTTTGACTTAGACGTCATTTGGACATGAGCTGGTTCTTGACCAATCAATGCCTTGATCGGTTGTGCTTCTAAGTCTATTGAACTTATTCATTTTTGATCAGAACATTTGCTTTTGATCCCTTGATTTGGAAATCATAAATTCCTTTACAATTGAGCCTTGAATTAGTCACTTGTTTCTATACCCCATTGCCTTTGCATTGTTTCTTCTTCTGATTGTGTGCCGATGCTCACATCAGCTTTGTTGTGGTCCATCAGATCCTTTGTTGAATTATCAATCCGACAGTGTCCTTTGTATACAAAAACCTCAAGAAGTTCTTTCCCTGATACATAATGCCATTGGTAAGTTCTGTTCTCTGATATGTCCAACGACGCTCTGCTTTAGAGCTTGAGTTATTTACTTCTGAACCTTGTAGTATATGTTCCTAAGATACCCGATGGGTTGGACCAATGTCTTCCCTGATCTGTGCAAACCCGAGAGTTTTCACGAGTCATACTCTTCCGGTGTTCTACCAGATAAAATTCCAACACTACAGTTATATCAAAGCGAGAGGTGAATGAAATGATATGCATTAAAGAAGTGGGAGTCGACCTTGAACTTTGTGTTCATGCCCATGAAAATGATGTAGACCGTCTCGGAAGCTTCTTGCAAAATGATTATCCAGCTGTATGATTCTTTCGGTATTCTTAAAATTGATTCCTTACAGTTATGGTTCTGACCATGCTGTCTTGATCTGATATATCTGATGGGAGTCCATTCCAGTGCCTCGTCTATTTTTGGCAATGTTGAATTATCTACTGTCATAGGCCAATGAACCGGATCTACTTCTATCATGTTCTACCTTCGAGTATTACCCCTGGTATCTCGGAGATGTCTTGCCATTGCACCACATCTTACTAACCTTGTTGAAGTAATGTCTTTCCTTGTCGAAATCACTCTATGGGTTCTGGATTATTGTCAACCGAGGACACCGACTAGTGAAATTATTCTGCACTACAAATCAAATACCCCTAGTATTTTTACTAGGAAATTCTAAACTCAATCTGGTCATCCCTAGACTATCGGCTGCATCCTAGGATTGCTACCTTTGACTGTGCTACCTCGTCCTTCTCTGGTGCACGAATTCTTCAGTGTGTGAGCATGACTTATGTCGAGCTTTCAACATCATGTTGCTTGTCTTGAAAGGCAACTTTGGTCCCGAGCTTATATCTTATATATTGATCCTATAACTTACCACTTCGTCATTTCCTTGCTTGTTGTCATTCTTGTTTGATTGCATCCTCTCGAAACCTCCCGGCAAATGTGTCGGATCACCTTCAACACTTTGACTTCTTCCGAGATGTCAACTGTGTTCATAATGAGCAATACCCTCCTTGCCCTCGATAATTTTTATTATCATCGACAACACCCTTGACTTCCTTTCATCGTGAACTTGTCCATATTATGAATACAACTTGCTCTCCAGCTAGTGTTGTGTTCTGCCTTGAAGTATTACTGTCTTTTCTGTCGAGAATGTTGTGCGGATTGCTCCACCTCTTAGTAATTCTCGGTATGATGATACTTCTCACCATCACCATTCTTCCTTGGTCCCCTTGTGTTTTTTTAACCAGGGTACCAATATGTTAACGATGTTGTTTGAGTTCTGTACTTCTAGCAACCCTATTGCTTTGAAGTTAACGATAGACAGTTTGTTCTTAGATTGTTGATTATTGAATCATCACTCTAACATTGATCTTGCTGCCTAAGGTCATATTTCGGGCACACCTTTCAACTAATGATTGATGGTGTATGTTTTTCTAGAGCATACAACATTATATCATTTGAATTAACAAGTGTCATCTCCTTGTTCACATAATTGTGGAAATCCATCTTTTGGAAATCTTGAGGAATTGTCGCTGAGTCCATCAGCCACCCCCTCATCCTCTCCTTGATTTAATGACGAGCTCTTGTTTCGGAGCTCGCTTCCATAGTGCAATTCCCGAGAATCTTACAATGTCATCTCGATAATCTGTGTTGCACCTTTCTTCTCAGGCATCCTGAGTCTGAGTTATCCCGACACCAATCAAATCTGAATCTCGGTCAGATATGATGGTTGGAACATATTTCCATGAGATATAACATTGGCCTTTATATGACCCGGTAAGATGTTGTCATGCCTAGCACACCTGGCTGGAGGACTTGTTGTTATAGTTTCCTTTTTAGCAAGGTTAATCATTCTTCCATGAGGAAATTGCAAGACTTATTCTATAAGTTGTTCTTGATGAATCTTTTGTGTATCCAAGTCCGACCTTTGCTGGAAGACCATGTCAATGCTATCTCGAAGCATGTCTGTGGTACTCCGATTTTACAATAAGCACTTTTGTAGCACAATGCAAAATGTTTGTTGATCAATTATCCAAACACCGTTGTATGGGTAATGTCATGAAAATTCTCTCCCGTACCTAAAGAGTTTTCTACATTATATCATGTCATGGATATCGTGCTCTGCTTGTCCTTGGGAAGGGTATACCCCTGGTATATGTGTCAAACACATTTTCCTTTCCATTGTTCTGTTTGATCTGTTGATCACAATTTCCTTTCCATTGTTTGGTTTAACCTTTCATGTGATCTATATGATCTAAGCAATAATATTCTCCTGCTTTTGTAAACACCTCGGTGTACAATTCTGTCAGAAAGACCCTATTACTTTTGTTGACGACATTCCGGTAACCACCGATGGACGAGAACTTTGCCTACTGGTCCGCCTCGTTCAACGAGCAGGAAAATTAACTTAATTAATCATAATTAGATTAATCTAATCACTAATTAACCTAATTAATTGTTAGTTAATTAATCAGTCAATGACATGCGGGACCCTCACGTCAGTTTGACCCAGTCAACGCCCAGTTGACTACTGACGTCATGCTGACGTCAGCAAACACTGTTTTGGATAATGTTGAATTAAAATATTTAAATTAATCCTAAAATGATTTAAATCTTTTAAAATTAATATAAAATAAACCGTAGCTCAGATGAAAATACTTTGTACATGAAAGTTGCTTAGAAAGACGAGACGAATCCGGATACGCAGCCCGTTTGTCCGCCACACATCCCTAACCTATTGAACTCGCAACTTTCCCCCTCCGGTTCCTTTGTCCGGAAACGCGAAACACCGAGAATACTTTCTTGGATGTTTTCCCCCTTCGTCGGTATCACCTACTACCGCGATCGGGCACACCTAGCATCGTTACTTGTCAAGTCATGCATCGATATGCATCTGTTTGCATTGTATTCATTGTTTCTTCCCACTCTTCTCTCCGGTAGACTACGAGACCGACACTGCTGATGCCCAGTTCAACTACGGAGTTGACGGCCCCTCCCTCTTGCCAGAGCAACCAGGAAAGCCCCCCCTTGATCACCAGATATCGTCTATTCTCCTCTATACTGCTTGCATTAGAGTAGTGTAGCATGTTACTGCTTTCCGTTAATCCTATTCTGTTGCATAGCCTGTCATTGTTGCTACAGTCATTGATACCATACCCGCAATCCTAAATGCTTAGTATAGAATGCTAGTTTATCATCATTGGACCTACATTCTTGTCAGTCTGCCTTGCTATACTATTGGGCCGTGATCACTCGGGAGGTGATCACGGGTATATACTATACATATATACCTACTACAGATGATGGCTAAAGTCGGGTCGGCTCGAGGAGTACCCGCGAGTGATTCACGGATTGGGGGCTGAAAGGACCTTTGTCCCGACGACCCTCTGTGTGGATCTTTGTGGCGGAGCGACAGGGCAGGTTGAGACCACCTAGGCGAGAGGTGGTCCTGGCCCTGGTCGACGTTCGCGGTTGCTTCATAATAACACGCTTAACGAGATCTTGGTATTTGATCTGAGTCTGGCCACTGGCCTATACGCACTAACCAACTACGCGGGAAAGATGGGCACTCGACGTCGTGGTATCAGCCGAAGCTTTCGTGATGTCAGCGACTGAGCGGCGCGCGCCAGATTGGACCGCGTAACGTGACTTCCTTTGTAATGGAGGTTGCTAGGTCTGCTTCAGGCCGCCCTTGCAACGTGCAGGTGTGCAATGGGCGATGGGCCCAGACCCCTGCGCGTATAGGATTTAGACCGGCATGCTGACCTCTCTGTTGTGCCTAGGTGGGGCTGCGACGTGTTGATCTTCCGAGGCCGGGCATGACCCAGGAAAGTGTGTCCGGCCAAATGGGATCGAGCATGTTGGGTTATGTGGTGCACCCCTACAGGGAAGTTAATCTATTCGAATAGCCGTGTCCCTCGGTAAAAGGACGACCTGGAGTTGTACCTTGACCTTATGACAACTAGAACTGGATACTTAATAAAACACACCCATACAAGTTCCACAGACAACCCGGTGATCGCTTTTCCACAGGGCGATGAGGGGAGGATCGCCGGGTAGGATTATGCTATGCGATGCTACTTGGAGGACTTCAATCTACCCTCTTCTACATGCTGCAAGACGGAGGCTGCCAGAAGTGTAGTCTTCGATAGGACTAGCTATCCCCCTCTTATTCTGGCATTCTGCAGTTCAGTCCATTCATATTGCCTCGTTACACATATACCCATGCATATGCAGTGTAGCTCCTTGCTTGCGAGTACTTTGGATGAGTACTCATGGTTGCTTTGCTCCCTCTTTTCCCCGTTTTCCTCTTCTTCTCGGATGCCGCAACCAGACGTTGGAGCCCAGGAGCCAGATGCCACCGTCGATGACGACTACTATACTGGAGGCGCCTACTACTACGCGCAGGCTGCTAACGACGACCAGGAGTAGTTAGGAGGATCCCAGGCAGGAGGCCTACGCCTCTTTCGATCTGTATCCCAGTTTGTGCTAGCCTTCTTAAGGTAACTTGTTTAACTTATGTCTGTACTCAGATATTGTTGCTTCCGCTGACTTGTCTATGGTCGAGCACTTGTATTCGAGCCCTCGAGGCCCCTGGCTTGTAATATGATGCTTGTATGACTTATTTATGTTTTAGAGTTTTGTTGTGATATCTTCCCGTGAGTCCCTGATCTTGATCGTACACGTTTGCGTGCATGATTAGTGTACGATTGAATCGGGGGCGTCACACTCAGACTATGAGATTATGCAACTCCCGAATACCGGAGGAACACTTTGTGTGCTACCAAACGTCACAACGTAAAAGGGTGATTATAAAGGTGCTCTACAGGTGTCTCCTAAGGTGTTTGTTGGGTTGGCATAGATCGAGATTAGGATTTGTCACTCTGTGTTTCGGAGAGTTATCTCTGGGCCCTCTCGGTAATACTCATCACTATAAGCCTTGCAAGCATTGTAACTAATGAGTTAGTTGCGGTATGAAGTATTACGGGACGAGTAAAGAGACTTGCCAGTAACGAGATTGAACTAGGTATTGAGATACCGATGATTGAATCTCGGGCAAGTAACATATTGATGACAAAGGGAAGAACATATGTTGTTATGCGGTTTGACCGATAAAGATCTTCGTAGAATATGTAGGAACCAATATGAGCATCCAGGTTCCGCTATTTGTTATTGACTGGAGAGTGTCTCGGTCATGTCCACATAGTTCTCGAACCCGTAGGGTCCGCATGCTTAACTCTCGATGATGATCGGTATTATGAGTTTATGTGTTTTGATATACCGAAGGTAGTTTGGAGTCCCGGATGTGATCACGAACATGAAGAGGAGTCTCTAAATGGTCGAGACATAAAGATTGATATATTGGATGGCTATATCGGACACCGGAAGTGTTCCGGGTGATTTCGGAGAAAACCGGAGTGCCGGAGGGGTTACCGGAACCCCCCGGGGAAGTATTGGGCCTTAGTGGGCCTTAGGGGAGAGAGAGGGCAGCAGCCCAGGAGGTGCCCCCCAAGGGGAGCCTTAATTGGACTAGGGGAAGGGGGCGCAACCCCTCTTTCCCTCTCCCTCTCCCTCTCCTTCCTCCTCCCTTCCCCCTCCTAGTTGGACTAGGAAAGGGGAGTCCTACTTGTTGATGAACGTTGTAATTTCAAAAAAATTCCTACGCACACGCAAGATCATGGTGATGCATAGCAACGAGAGGGGAGAGTGTTGTCCACGTACCCTCGTAGACCGAAAGCGGAAGCGTTAGCACAACGCGGTTGATGTAGTCGTACGTCTTCACGATCCCACGGATCCTAGTATCGAACGCACGGCACCTCCGAGTTTAGCACACGTTCAGCTTGATGATGTCCCTCGAACTCCAATCCAGCCGAGCTTTGTGGGAGAGTTCCTTCAGCACGACGGCGTGGTGATGATGATTATGTTCTACGACGCAGGGCTTCGCCTAAGCACCGCTATGATATTATCGAGGTGGATTATGGTGGAGGGGGGCACCGCACATGGCTAAGAGATCCAAGGGATCAATTGTTGTGTCTCTAGGGTGCTCCCTGTCCCCGTATATAAAGGAGCAAGGGGGGAGGCGGCCGGCCTAGGAGGAGGGCGTGCCAAGGGGGGAGTCCTACTCCCACTGGGAGTAGGACTCCTCCTTCCCTTGTTGGAGTAGGAGAGAAGGAAAGAGGGGGAGAGGAAGAAGGAAAAGGGGGCTGCACCCCTTGTCCAATTCGGACCAGAGGGGGGCCACGCGGCTCCTTCCTTTTGGCCTCTCTCCTCTATTCCCGTATGGCCCAATAAGGCCCATATACTCCCCGGCGAATTCCCGTAACTCTCCAGTACTCCAAAAAATACCCGAATCATTCGGAACCTTTCCGAAGTCCGAATGTAGTCGTCCAATATATCGATCTTTATGTCTCGACCATTTCGAGACACCTCGTCATGTCCCCGATCTCATCCGGGACTCCGAACATCCTTCGGTACAACAAAATACACAAACTCATAATATAACCGTCATCGAACTTTAAGCGTGCGGACCCTACGGGTTCGAGAACTATGTAGACATGACCGAGACACGTCTCCGGTCAATAACCAATAGTGGAACCTGGATGCTCATTTTGGCTCCTACATATTCTACGAAGATCTTTATCGGTCAAACCGCATAACAACATATGTTGTTCCCTTTGTCATCGGTATGTTACTTGCCCGAGATTTGATCGTCGGTATCTCAATACCTAGTTCAATCTTGTTACCGACAAGTCTCTTTACTCGTTACGTAATGCATCATCCCGTAACTAACTCATTAGCTACATTGCTTGCAAGGCTTATAGTGACGTGCATTACCAAGAGGGCCCAGAGCACTACAAAAAAAAGACACATCCGTGACATTTTGGGCCGAACGAATTTTTTTCCTGTCATACATATGACACTTCTATGACGATAATTGTGACAAAACCCGGTATCATCATAGATGTGGTGGGCTCCTACTTCTATGACAAAAAAACATGACAGAAAATGGGCTTTTCATCCTGGGCGGGCCGGAGACGCAGCTGCATGACATTCTTTGGGCCGTCCATGACGGAAAAAACCGTGGAAGAAGAGAGGGCGAGGAAAATTTCGGGGAGTTGCCGATTACAGTGGGAGGTCGGGGGCCGAGCGATGCGCGTTTCGCTCGTACACGTACGCGCGTGTGTGCGAGGCGTTGGCTCTAACTGAACCCGAGCGAGGCGTTGGGCTCTAACTGAACCCGAGAGATTGCACTGCAGGCTATTCATTACTGAACCCGAGCGATCGATCGATGACTGTTAACTGAACCCGATCGAGCGATTCCTTCGCTACTGCTGCTAACTGAAGCCGATCGATTGGATGAACAGTGAGCATT
>NC_041383.1:104961486-105039190 GCF_002162155.2 Triticum dicoccoides
GTTGAACAGTAGCCGGTGGAGTAGCGCGCGGTGGAGGCTGGATGAACAGGAGCCCGTGGAGGCTGGAGGAGGTCCACGGTGGAGATGAACAGTATCCCGTGGAGTCCCGTTTTGCAGTACGCCACACCCCTCCCGATGAACAGGACCGCCGTTTCGACCGTAGCGCTCCAACACAAGTCTGTTTCATCCGTTTTGCGGTACGCCACACCCCTCCCGATCAACAGGACCCCCGTTTCGACCGTAGGAGGTCCATTTCCTCCGTTTTGCTGTACGCCACACCCCTCCCGATCAACAGGACCCCCGTTTCGACCATAGGAGGTCTGTTTCCTCCGTTTTGCGGTACGCCAGACCCCTCCCGATGAGCAGGATCCTATTTTGAACGTGGCCGGTCGAACACAAGGCTATTTCCTCCGTTCTGCGGTACGCAGGCCTCGTTTCCATCGCCTATTCCGTCCAAGCCCTCCCGATGAACACAACGACGCATTCCATTCCGACCCAGCCGATTGGCTCCCCATGAACACGACGACGACGCTGTTTCTCCATTCCGACCCAGCCATGTACACGAGCCCTGGCCGTACGTATGCGCGAGTATGCGTTTGAGACCCCGCCCGTATGTACACATACGTGGCCGTATTTTCTTTCTTGCACACTGGTCGCTGTACGTACGTGTACATGCTACATGCGCGCCTCTACTACGACACGTGCACGCCTCTACTACGACACGTGCGCGCCTCTATATCGACCAGTATATATGTACGTACACGTTCGCGACCAGAATGACAATGCTACGCACGCTTCGACCAGGTGGGTCCCGACTGTCAGGCACTTCCTTGCGTGCGAAGATGTAGCTGGTGGGTCCCAGCAGCCAGGGGAAACATTTTTTTCGTGAAATACGGTGGCCCGTCCGGTGGGTCCCCGCTGTCAGGTGGAGGAATAATTATTTTGCGCGTAATAAAGAGGCACTTCCTTGCTACGGCCGTGGACCCAGCTGTCAGCCTCTCCACATATAGTCCACGTCTGATGGAAGCCGTTCCTTGACCATGTTGACCATGCCGCGCCGAGAGCACCAGGGCGGTGGACGACAGCGAGGCCTAGGAAGGGGACGACACGGAGCCGGGGAAGACGCGTCAGTGGATGCCCACGCGTAGAAGAGTACGAGGGTTCACTGGTTCGCTGCGGTGTGAGGCTGCCGTCGCCACAGAATAACAGGGGGTGTGGGTGAGTAGAGGCATGGCTTGGCCAGTGGTGGGAGTAGTAGGCGGCGGTGAGGCCTCCGCCGCATCGCAGCCGGCCACGGGAGGCAGGAGCACGAGGCACGACCGACGCTGGTTTGGGCGGCTGGAGCAAGAAGACCATAGGTTGAAGAAGCACTACGACCGTTGGATGGACATCGTACGGTCACTGGAGCTTGAATCGTGCATATTGACTAAGTTGATAAAGACCTCCGTCCCCTTTCAACTTAGTAGGCCCACAAGTCAGTCTGCAACTATACTGGGTCCTAGCTAACAGGGGGAGTATTTCATTTTTTTGTGCGTAATAAGGAGGCACATCCTTGCATGCGAAGATATAGCTGGTGGGTCCGAGCTGTCAGCGGCGGTAACGTTTTTTTCGCGAAATACAGAGGCCCTTTCGGTGGGTCCCTGATGTCACGTGGAGGAATCATTATTTTGCACGTAATAAGGAGGTATTTCCTTGCGTGCGGCCGTGGACCCAGCTGTCGGCCTCTCCACGTACAGTCCACTTCAGATGCATGTCGGTCGTTGACCATGTTGACCAGGCCGTACCGAGAGCACCAGGGCGGTGGACAACGGCGAGGCCTAGGAAGGGAATGACACGGAGGTAGGGAGGAATTGGCAGTTGTTTCCCACGCGGAGGGGAGTACGACTGTACGAGGGTTTACTGGTTCGTCTACCGTCGCCAGAGAATAACAGCAGGTGTGGGTGAGTAGAGGGATGACTAGGCCAGTGATGGGAGTACGGTGGGGCGGTGAGGCCTGCGCGACAGCACAGCCGACCACGGGGAGGAGGGAGCAGGCAGTCCCGCCGGTGCTTGTTTGAGCGGCTGGAGCAGGAAGATCAGAGATTGAAGAAGCACGACGGCCATTGGATGGCCATCCAACAGTCACTGCTTGTGCGTCAACCTTTTTTTAGGAAAGCCTCAAGTCTGTGGAAAACAACATACAACCCATCTGCCATTATTTCTAATAATTTACAGCCCATTTTCTAATTCTTAAGGTTTTTTTGGAGTCCATATTCTTTTTGTTAGCATTACAGCCCATATTGTGGCCACTGTTAAAAAATTATACGAAATTTTGCATATTTCGGTGCAGTCGGAACTGTTTTTAATCCCAAAAGTTTGACTCACATTCAAACTGATTTAAAAAATAAATGTATATCAATATAAAATCCAACAAATTCTCCACGCATAAAAATTAATGTAATTTAAAATCTCGAAATAAAAAAACAGATATTTGAAACTAATTGCTGGATTGATGTGTTTTAAAAATGTACAACCCATTTCTCATTACTGATGGGCCATTTTCTCGGCCAGCCGAATGAAAGCTCTCCTCGTCTTGAAAGATTTGCTGCTCAACAGGCCTGACAAAATGACTTACTTGGCAAGTCACAAAAAAACTAGGCTGTGGCTGTGGACCCAGCTGTGAACCTTATTTTGCATATTTCGGTGGAGTCCGAACTGTTGTAATCCCCAAATTTTAAACATTTTTTCAGAACTTATTGATTTGCCAAAAAAATCTTTTTGTTTTTGTAAGCAAATAAGACGGGGACAATTGAGTTGGTTTAAGGGAAAACCAGTGGTAAAAAAATCAGCGCTGGGTGGGAAAAAACAACAAAAATAAGGATGTAAATATGAAAAGGGAAATTTATGTGTTTTCAATATAATGATACGTGTATATGAACTAGTAAAACTATAGGTAGAGACTAGAAAACGGATGTAGGACATGCGTTTCAAGAGGAAAATAGAACTGGGCTGTGTATTTGATTCAGTAAAAAAAACTGCCTACGGATGTTGTAAGACAAAATATAACTAACGCTGGCGGGCCAGAGGCTAGTAGATACCTGCTGGATCTTTGTGCCCCGTTGTCGTCATGGGCTGGGCCTGGTAAAAACAAAACCAACCCTGGGCAGTCTACAGCCCAGTTGAAACTTGCTCAACCTGAAAAAACAATATATGTGCTCAATAAACGAGAGAATTCTGCAAGTACAGACTAATAACTAGGATGTAGCACGGATATTGTTTTTTTATCATGATAATAAGTGCATGCACTTGTTTCGAAAAAATTGGAGAACTGAGAATTCGAACGGCAGGTGCTTATGCTACCCATCAAATAAAAACCAGGTGCCTGAAAATTCGTCTCGAAACAAATGATTTAGCTTTATATCCACGTCTACCCTCAGCATGATGGTTCGAAGCAAATGCAAGTTCATACCAAAAGATCGTTAACAACAATACCAACTTGCGGACGACAAGGTAGTAGAACTACCAATACAAAACTAACTTATAATCTTTTTACTCCTGGCCCTAAGTGTTCGTCTGGTAGAAAATCTTGCAGAGGACCAACTCCCGCTCCTTCTCTTGCTCCAGGTCCCCGAGGTGGTACTGGTGCATCACCCAGTTGGTCCTCTGCTGGTCGAAGTTCTTGTTGGTGTGCAGCACCAGAACCTTTTTTGCTGCCCGCCTGTCGTCCGTTGACCATCACCGGCAAGGTATTGCCGGTCTTGTGCCACATCGCGTGCATGCCACACTCCGACTGTATCTTGCGACACATCCACGTGCCCCTTTTGAACGCCCTGGAATTGCACTGGAAGAAATGCTTCCTTAGGCCACTCAGTGTGATACCTGCAGTATTGTGGAATACAGGTTTTAGTGTACGTAGTTGGCATTTTCATAACATCTTTGGCATGTTGCAGTTACTTGTTTCACTTTTTATTAACTGTCAAATTGTAATTGCTTCACCAGGTCTGCGTCTAAAAAGAAAAATAGAGCTACAAACAAAGGAATATGTTTGTGCAAGTAGACGGCCGATCGGTGTCTTACCTGGAAGTTTCTCAGGTTGGGTGTAGCATATGCCGTGCTCGCTGTCGATGGTTGGTATGAACAAATCGATGAGAGACTAAAATCTCACGCTATCAGCACTCACTTTGGCCTTAAGGTGCTCGATCAGCTCCTAATCCGTGGGATCAAACTTGACGCCAGCCGGCAGTACCGGCCAATCCTTCTTCGACTTGCATCAGTAATTCCAGTTATATGGTACTCAATGTATGATCAATCGACTGTTTTAAGTGAATGATGAAAGATTTCGACAGATAAGTGGTAGTCCAAATTTGAAGTCCAGAATACCCGTACACGCCGCCGGGATTCTTGTGTCACCTCACGCGCAGCGTGTTGTCACGTCAATTCAATGTGTGGACATGATGAATAATTTGACCGACGTATACTAGTACTGCTACTGTACTACTTACTAGTCATATTTAGTGTCACAATTTATACATAGGTTTAACTAACAAGTACGCACTTGAAGCCTAACTGATATATATATATATATATATATATATATATATATATATATATATATATATATATATATATATATATATATATATATGGCTTCTGCACACCATCTCCATCATCATTATCAGTACATCCTACGCAGGTGAGGTAGGATGCACTTGATCCCAGGAAGGTATCTACTATCCTTCAAACCAGAGGATCATGCTACATCAGCAGAATAAATGGCTCAGTCTAGATATCAGCACGAATCAAGTTGTGCATATTTGCTGTTGGCATGAACCACATCGCCGCATGTCGGGTTTGCAAAAGCCATCCATCACATGAAAGCTTGATGCCTTTCACACACTGAAGATTATCTGGCAACAAGCTGTGTCGACGAATCTCTGGATATGGTGATTCATGAAACCCATGGTATGATGTGTAAACACAGTCACCCCTCGCGAATGGAAGTTGCATAGCACGGTAATCATTGCTGGTGATATGATTGATGATTGGTTGGATGATCGGATAATTGAGCCCAAGGAACAAGGAGTAGTTGCCGAGGCTGTAAACCCGCCTCCAGTTGAACACGCCTGGCCCAACGGAGCTGGGATCTTTCTCGAACACGAAGCAGCCATAGCCATCAATGTCACGAACACCCCATGCATTGTACTGCATGTGGTTTGATGTAATGGTTTGGTCAATTTGGTACGTGCGAATGAGCATCAAATGACCGCCGTCAGCTGAACGAGCGATAAACCACCACCCATCGACTGGTATGATTCCAAGTCCTGGAATCATGAAGGCCAGCGTGATGACCCACAAGTGTAGGGGATCTATCGTAGTCCTTTTGATAAGTAAGAGTGTCGAACCCAACGAGGAGCAGAAGGAAATGATAAGCGGTTTTCAGTAAGGTTTTCTGCAAGCACTGAAATTGTAGGTGATAGATAGTTTTGTGATAAGATAAATAGTAACAAGCAACAAGTAAAGAATGTAAATAAGGTACAACAAGGTGGCCCAATCCTTTATGTAGCAAAGTATAAGCCTGGACAACTTCTGATAATGATAAAGGAGCTTCCGAGGACATATGGGAATTATCGCCAAGCTAGTTTTCATCACGCTCATATGATTCATGTTCGGTACTTTGATAATTTGATATGTGGGTGGACGGGTGCTTGGGCACTTCCCTTACTTGGACAAGCATCCCGCTTATGATTAACCCCTATTGCAAGCATCCGCAACTACAACAAAAGTATTAAGGTAAACCTAACCATAACATGAAACATGTGGATCCAAATCAACCCCTAACGAAGCAACGCATAAACTAGGGTTTAAGCTTCTGTCACTCTAGCAACCCATCATCTACTTATTACTTCCCTATGCCCTCCTCTAGGCCCAATAATGGTGAAGTGTCATGTAGTCTCCGTTCACATGACACCACTAGAGGATAAGTCAACATACATCTCATCAAAATATCGAACGAATACCAAATTCACATGCTTACTAATAGCAAGACTTCACCCATGTCCTCAGGAACAAAAGTAACTACTCAGAAAGCATATTCATGTTCATAATCAGAGGTGTAATAATATGCATTAAGGATCTGAACATATGATCTTCCACCAAGTAAACCAATAAGTATCAACTACAAGGAGTAATCAACACTACTAGCAACCCACAGGTACCAATTTGTGGTTTTGGATACAAGATTGGATACAAGAGATGAACTAGGGTTTGAGAGGAGATGGTGCTGGTGAAGATGTTGATGGAGATTGACCCCCTTCCGATGCGAGGATCGTTGGTGATGACGTTGGTGATGATTTCCCCCTCCCGGAGGGAAGTGTCCCCGACAGAATAGCTCTGCCAGAGCCCTAGATTGGTTCTGCCAAGGTTCCGCCTCGTGGCGGCGGAGTTTCGTCCCGTAAGCTTGCCCACGATATTTTCCAGGGTAAAAGCAATGATATAGCAGAAGATGGACGCCGGAGGCCCACCAGGGGGCCCAGGAGATAGGGGGCGTGCCCCCTGTCTCCTGGACAGGGTGTGGCCCCCCTGGCCTATTTCTTTCACTCAGAAATTCTTATTAATTCCAAAAAGTTGTTTTGTGGAGTTTCAAGACTTTTGTAGATGTGCAGAATAGGTTTCCAATGTTTGCTCCTTTTCCAGCCAGAATTCCAGCTGCCGGCATTCCCCCTCTTCATGGTAAACCTTGTAAAATAAGAGAGAATAGCCATAAGTACTGAGATATATTGTGTAATAACAGCCCATAATGCAATAAATATTGATATAAAAGCATGATGCAAAATGGACGTATCAACTCCCCCAAGCTTAGACCTCCTTGTCCTCAAGCGGAAGCCGAAATCGAAAAATATGTCCACATGTTTAGAGATAGAGGTGTCGATAAAAATAAAATACGGACATGAGGGCATCATGATCATTCTTATAACAACACAAATATAGATTTTAATATACAATTTCTTATGCTCAAGTGACAATCAATTAACAATATCAAGTATGGTTCACAAACTTCATTAAGAACTAACAAATTATAATCTCAATCATTGAAGCAATGGCAATTTATCATAACATCAGAAAGAGTCAACAATAGAGCTTTTCAACAAGTCCACATACTCAACTATCATATAGTCTTCTACAATTGCTAACACTCACGCAATACTTGTGGTTATGGAGTTCCAGACGGACATTGAGAAAGATAGGGGCTTATTGTGTTACCTCCCAACGTATTCACCTTTAGGTGATGTCAACAATAATAGCCCATGATAACGAACATCCAATTGGATATGTATATCATGATCTTTCAAACACGAAGAGCTTGCCAAAGGATAAAATGAAAAAGGGAAAGGTGGAGATCACCTTGACTCAAGCACAAAATAAAAACAACATAAAGTAAGAACAAGAAGTAAAAGATAGGCCCTTCGCAGAGGGAAGCAGAGGTTGTCATGCGCTTTTAGGGTTGGATACACAAAATCTTAGTACGAAAGAACGTCACTTTATATGTCACTTGTGTATGGACCTTTATTATGCAGTCTGTCGCTTTTATTGCTTACATAACAAGATCGTATAAAGCTTATTTTCTCCGCACTAATAAGTCATGCATATTTAGGGAGCAATTTTTATTGCTTGCATCGATGACAACTTACTTGAAGGATCTTACTCAATCCATAGGTAGATATGGTGGACTCTCATGGCAAAACTGGGTTTAAGGGTATTTGGAAGCACAAGTAGTATCTCTACTTGGTGCTGGGAATTTGGCTAGCATGAGGGGGAAAGGCAAGCTCAACATGTTCGGAAGGTCAATGACAACACACTTTAACTGAGATGTGAGAAAACATAATCCATTATGTTGTCTTCCTTGTCCACCGTCAACTCTTTTAGCATGTCATACTTAATGAGTGCTCACAATCATAAAAGATGTCCAAGATAGTGTATTTATATGTGAACCTCTCTTCCCTTATTACTTCCTATTAATTGCAACGATGACCAAAACTACGTTCATCAACTCCCAACAATTTTTATGCCTCATACTTTCTTTGTGTGAAGTTATCACTATCCACAAGATCAATATGAACTCTTTTATTCTTTCTACTTTCTCAAGATTATAGCACATAGCAAAGCCCTTGACTCAACACTAATCTTTATTATAAATAGCTAACGGACTCGATTACATAAAGAGATCACGAAGCAAAACTCAAAACTACTTGATATCAAAACTTCAATCTACTAGATCAAGATACAACTAAAAGGATCGAACTAAATAAAATGGTAAAGATAGGAGTGGGATGGTGATACGATACCGGGGCACCTCCCCCAAGCTTGGCAGTTGCCAAGGGGGAGTGCCCATACCCATGTGATTATGTCCTCAGAGGTGATGGAGGTGGTGATGATGATGGTTGATAATCGCACATCGAGCGTGAAAGCTCCTCCAACTTGCAGATAATGTCCTTGAGTCCGGCGATATGATCCTTCAACAAAATATTCTCCTGTGTGAGATACTTATTTTGTATGCGAGCTAACTCAATCATCTTGAAAGCTTCAATCTCAGTTGGAGTAAAAAGGTTAGGTAAGGGTTGAGGGATGTCTTCTTCTTTCACTGCCGGGCTTGAACCTCCATGGCCTTCTTGATCCCTTCATCCTTGTTGATCTCTTCCGGTTCTTCTCTTTTCAGCTCTATCTTCAATAGCCAAGCATCCTTGTCTTCATTGTTGAAGGAGGGTGACGCCATGGTGCTCTAGATCTGTAATAGGAAATAGCTCGAAATGAAAACAGAGGATATTTGCGTGATACGGTGGTCAAAACCTTCTGGAGTATATATAATGAATTTTTACTGATCAAAATACGTAACATGCAAGAAAACAGAGTCCGGGAGGCACACGAGGTGCCCACGAGACAGGGGGGCGCGCCCTACAAGGGGCGGGGGGGGGGGCCTCCAGTCTCGTGGGAGCCTCGTGTCCCTTTCCGACTACTTATTTCTTCCTAAAATTCTTAAATAATCCAAAACTGATAAAAATTGCCATTGGAGTTGTTTTGGAGTCGGTTTACTTATCGTACCACATACCTACTCCTTTTCGGAGCCTGGAACGTTCTGGAAAGTGTCCCTTATGTATTCCTCAGGGGTTACAATTTCAATAATATTAGTTTCAACATTTATAGGATTACCTGAAATATAGTGTTTAATTCTTTGACCGTTTACCACCCTCGGACTTGTGCCTTCGAAGTTGTTGATCTTTATGGCACCAGAACGGACCTCCTCGATAACGTAGGGGCCTTCCCATTTTGAGAGAAGCTTTCCTGCAAAAAATCTTAAGCGAGAGTTGAATAATAACACATAATCTCCTACATTAAACTCACGCTTTTGTATCCTCTTATCATGCCAGCGTTTGACTTTTTCTTTGAAAAGCTTGGCATTCTCATAGGCTTGGGTTCTCCACTCATCAAGTGAGCTAATATCAAATAACCTCTTCTCATCGGTAAGCTTGAAGTCATAATTGAGCTCTTTAATATCCCAATATGCTTTATGTTCAAGTTCAAGAGGCAAATGACATGCTTTTCCGTAAACCATCTTATACGGAGACATACCCATAGGATTTTTGTATGCAGTTCTATAGGCCCATAATGCATCATCAAGTTTTTTGGACCAATTCTTTCTAGATCTATTCACAGTCTTTTGCAAAATTAATTTGAGCTCTCTATTGCTCAACTCTACTTGATCACTAGACTGTGGATGATAAGGAGATGCTATTCTATGATTGACATCATATTTAGCAAGCATCTTACGGAAAGCACCATGAATGAAATGTGAACCACCATCAGTCATAAGATATCTAGGGACTCCAAACCTCGGAAAAATAACCTCTTTAAGCATTTTAATAGAAGTGTTATGATCAACACTACTAGTTGGAATAGCTTCTACCCACTTAGTAACGTAATCAACAGCAACTAAAATATGTGTATAACCATTAGAGGCAGGAAAAGGTCCCATATAATCAAAGCCCCAAACATCAAACGGTTCAATAACAAGAGAACAATTCATAGGCATTTCTTGACGTCTACTAATGTTACCTATTCTTTGACATTCATCACAAGATAAGACAAACTTACGAGCATCTTTGAAGAGAGTAGGCCAATAAAAACATGATTGTAGTTCCTTGTGTGCAGTTCTATCTACAGCGTGGTGTCCTCCATAAGATTCAGAGTGACACTTACGTAGAATCTGTTCCTGTTCATGCTCAGGCACACAACGTCTAATAACACCATATACTCCTTCTTTATAAAGGTGTGGATCATCCCAGAAGTAATGTGTTAAATCATAAAAGAACTTTTTATTTTGCTGGTATGTGAAACTAGGCGGTAAATATTTAGCAACAATGTAATTAGCATAATCGGCATACCAAGGAGCAGTACGAGAAGCATTGACGACCGCTAATTGTTCATCAGGAAAGCTATCATTAATAGGCAGTGGGTCATCAAGAACGTTATCTAACCTGGACAAGTTATCTGCAATAGGGTTCTCAGCTCCCTTTCTATCAATAATATGCAAGTCAAATTCTTGGAGCAAGAGAACCCATCTAATGAGTCTAGGCTTAGCATCTTTCTTTTCCATAAGATATTTAATAGCAACATGATTAGTGTGAATAGTAACTTTGGAATCAACAATATAAGGTCTGAACTTATCACATGCAAACACAACTGCTAAGAACTCTTTTTCAGTAGTAGCATAATTTCTCTTGGCAGTATCAAGAGTCTTACTAGAATACTCGATAATATTCAATTTCTTATCAACTCTTTGCCCTAAAACAGCACCTACATCATAATCACTAGCATCGCACATAATTTCAAAAGGTAAATTCCAATCAGGTGGCTGAACAATAGGTGCAGTGATCAAAGCTTTCTTAAGTATTTCAAATGCTTCTACACAATCATCATCAAAGACAAAAGGAATATCTTTTTGCAATAAATTATTCAGAGGCCTAGAGATCTTAGAAAAGTCCTTAATGAACCTCCTATAAAAACCGGCATGACCAAGGAAACTTCTTATACCTTTTATGTCCTTGGGACATGGCATCTTTTCAATAGCATCAAGTTTGGCTTTATCAACTTCAATACCTCTCTCGGAGATCTTGTGCCCCAAGACAATACCTTCATTAACCATAAAGTGACACTTTTCCCAATTCAGGACGATACTAGTGTCTTCGCATCTCTACAAAACTCGATCAAGGTTGCTCAAACAATCATCAAAAGAGGATTCATAGATGGAGAAGTCATCCATGAATACCTCACAAATCTTTTTACAAAAATCAGAGAATATAGCCATCATGCATCTTTGAAAGGTAGCATGTGCATTACATAAACCAAAAGGCATACATCTATAAGCAAAAGTACCAAAAGGGCAAGTAAAAGTAGTTTAGATTGATCCTTCGCTGACACAGGTATCTGAGAGAAACCAGAATAACCATCTAGAAAGCAAAAATGTGTGTGTTTGGATAGCCTTTCTAGCATTTGATCAATAAAAGGTAAAGGGTAATGATCTTTCTTGGTAGCTTTATTTAACTTACGGAAATCAATTACCATCCTATAAGCTGTAATAATTCTTTGCGGGATCAATTCATCTTTATCATTAGGAACAACGGTAATACCTCCCTTTTTAGGGACACAATGGACAAGGCTTACCCATTCACTATCAGCAACGGGATAAATAATACCTGCCTCAAGGAGCTTTAGTATCTCCTTTCTTACCACTTCCTTCATCTTGGGATTTAATCATATTTGAGGATCTCTAACTGGTTTGGCATCTTTCTCCACTGAAATCTTGTGTTGACATAATGTGGGACTAATGCCCTTAAGATCATCCAGAGTATATCCAATAGCTTCTCGGTGCTTCTTTAGAGTTTTCAATAATCTTTCTTCTTCTTGCTCTGAAAGGTTAGCACTAATAATAACAGGATATATTTCTTTTTCATCAAGATAAGCATACTTAAGATCATCAGGTAATGGTTTGAGTTCAAATACGGGATCACCCTTGGGTGGAGGGGGATCCCCAAGAATATCAATGGGAATGTTATGTTTCAGCATAGGTTCTTGTTTAAGGAACACTTCATCTATTTCTTCCCTTTCCTTCATAAACATATCGTTTTCATGGTCTAGCAAATATTGTTCTAACGGATCAGTTGGAGGAACAGCAATGGAAGCAAGACCAATAATCTCATCCTTGCTAGGTGGTTCCCTTTCACGAGGTTGTCTACTAAACTTAGCAAAATCAAACTCATGAGACATACCATCTATGCCAACAGTGACAATATTCTTTTCACAATTAATCTTAGCACTAGCAGTATTCAAGAAGGGTCTACCAAAGATAATGGGACAAAAATCATCTTGTGGGGAACCAAGAACAAGGAAATCAGCAGGGTATTTAACCTTCCCACACAAAACTTCAACATCTCTAACAATCCCAATAGGTTTAATGGTATCCCTATTAGCAAGCTTAATAGTAACATCAATGTCTTCTAATTCAACGAGTGCAATGTCGTGCATAATTTCTTTATAAAGATCATAAGGTACCGCACTAGCACTAGCACCGATATCACATAAGCCATGATAACAATGATCTCCTATTTTAACAGAAATAACAGGCATGCCTACGACAGGTCTACGTGTCTTAGTATCAGGTCTAGTAATATTAGCAGTCTCGCCTAAGAAAGAAATAACATGCCCATCTAAGTCCTCATCCAAGAGATCTTTAAGCATAGCAATACTAGGTTCAACATTAATTTTCTCAGGAGGTGTATAAGTCCTAGTATTACTCTTACGAATAACAGTCGAAGCTTTAGCACGATCCTTTATCCTAATAGGTAAAGGAGGTTTTTCAACATAAGCAGTAGGAACAGTAGGATCACTATAGGTAATAGTATTTTCTTCGACTGTAATAGGTGCAACTACTTTAACTTCAACAGGAGGATTATATTTAAACCACTTCTCTTTAGGGAGATCAACATGAGTAGCAAAAGATTCACAGAAGGAAGCTACTATCTCAGAGTCAAGTCTATACTTAGCGCTAAATCCACGAAAAACATCGGTATCCATAAAAGATTTAACACAATCGAACTTAGGTGTCATACCTTACTCCTTACCATTGTCGGAACCCCAATCTTCAGAGTTGCGTTTAATTCTTTACAATAAGTCCCATTTGAAATCAATAGTCTTCAGCATATAAGAACCAGCACAGGAAGTATCGAGCAGGTTGCGATTATCAAGAGAAAGCCGAACATAAAATTTTTGAATAATCATTTCCCGAGAGAGCTGATGATTGGGGCATGAATATAACATTGACTTAAGCCTCCCCCAAGCTTGAGTGATGCTTTCTCCTTCGCGAGGACAGAAATTATATATGTAATTGCGATCACGATGAACAAGATGCATATGATAGAATTTCTGGTGAAATTCCAACTTCAATCGCTTATAATTCCAAGATCCCGTATCATCACATAGCCTATACCATGTCAATGTATCTCCCTTCAAAGATAAATGGAAGACCTTCCTTTTGACAACATCATCGGGAATACCTGCAAGCTTAAATAATCCACAAACTTCATCCACAAAGATAAGGTGTAAATCAGGATGCAATGTTCCATCTCCTGCAAATGGATTAGCTAGCAGTTTCTCTATCATACCCGAAGCAATCTCAAAGTAAATATTTTCATAAAGTTCAGTAGGTTGAGGAGCAACTCTTTGCTCTTCTGGTTGGGGTGCAGATACCCCAAACAAGCCCCTCAAAGGATTAGTTTCCATAGTGACAAGTAACAGAAAATTTCAGCACACTATATAAATGTTTCCTTACCAAGTTCCACTCACCAAAAGCGCTACACTCCTCGGCAATGGCGCCAGAAAAGAGTCTTGATGACCCACAAGTGTAGGGGATCTATCGTAGTCCTTTCGATAAGTAAGAGTGTCGAACCGAACGAGGAGCAGAAGGAAATGATAAGCGGTTTTCAGTAAGGTTTTCTGCAAGCACTGAAATTGTAGGTGATAGATAGTTTTGTGATAAGATAAATAGTAACGAGCAACAAGTAAATAAAGTAAATAAGGTGCAGCAAGGTGGCCCAATCCTTTGTGTAGCAAAGGATAAGCCTTGACAACTTCTAATAATGATAAAGGAGCTCCCGAGGACATATGGGAATTATCGTCAAGCTAGTTTTCATCACGCTCATATGATTCGCATTCGGTACTTTGATAATTTGATATGTGGGTGGACCGGTGCTTGGGTACTGCCCTTACTTGGACAAGCATCCCACTTATGATTAACCCCTATTGCAAGCATCTGCAACTACAACAAAAGTATTAAGGTAAACTTAACCATAGCATGAAACATGTGGATCCAAATCAGCCCCTAACGAAGCAACGCATAAACTAGGGTTTAAGCTTCTGTCACTCTAGCAACCCATCATCTACTTATTACTTCCCTATGCCCTCCTCTAGGCCCAATAATGGTGAAGTGTCATGTAGTCGACGTTCACATGACACCACAAGAGGAGAAGACAACATACATCTTATCAAAATATCGAACGAATACCAAATTCACATGACTACTAATAGCAAGACTTCACCCATGTCCTCAGGAACAAAAGTAACTACTCACAAAGCATATTCATGTTCATAATCGGAGGTGTAATAATATGCATTAAGGATCTGAACATATGATCTTCCACCAAGTAAACCAATAAGTATCAACTACAAGGAGTAATCAACACTACTAGCAACCCACAGGTACCAATTTGTGGTTTTGGATACAAGATTGGATACAAGAGATGAACTAGGGTTTGAGAGGAGATGGTGCTGGTGAAGATGTTGATGGAGATTGACCCCCTCCCGATGATAGGATCGTTGGTGATGACGTTGGTGATGATTTCCCCCTCCCGGAGGGAAGTGTCCCCGGCAGAACAGCTCTGTCAGAGCCCTAGATTGGTTCCGCCAAGGTTCCGCCTCGTGGCGGCGGAGTTTCGTCCCGTAAGCTTGCCCATGATTTTTTCTAGAGTAAAAGCGATGATATAGCAGAAGATGGACGCCGGAGGCCCACCAGGGGGCCGAGGAGATAGGGGGGCGCCCCTGTCTCCTGGACAGGGTGTGGGCCCCCTGGCCTATTTCTTTCGCTCAGAAATTCTTATTAATTCCAAAAGGTTGTTTCGTGGAGTTTCAGGACTTTTGGAGTTGTGCAGAATAGGTTTCCAACGTTTGCTCCTTTTCCAACCAGAATTCCAGCTGCCGGCATTCCCCCTCTTCATGGTAAACCTTGTAAAATAAGAGAGAATAGCCATAAGTACTGAGATATATTGTGTAATAACAGCCCATAATGCAATAAATATTGATATAAAAGCATGATGCAAAATGGACGTATCACAATGCATTTGCGTCTGCTGCAACAATTCAAATTTGAGACCAAAAGGACAAAAATAAACAATCATGTTCAGAGTATGTGTGGAATTAAGATTATTATAACAGTGACACATATCATAGATAGAGAATTGCAATGCCGTGGTCATAATCATACCCCAAGTTAAAAAAAGCCAATGGCTTTCATATTCTAGCAATATGTCATGGTTCAAACATCATGTAACAATGAGAGGAAAACAGCTATGACAGCGCCTACTCGGATTCTACCATAGCACTTACTACTACTGTTCTCATATCAACTCTAAGCAATAACATGCGTTGTTATAAAAATCTTGTAAACGAGAGTAACATATAACAATCATGATGTTATGCTCATAATATGTATTCTGACAATCATTAGATGCCAATTGTTCTCATATCAACTCTAACAATAACATGTGTGGTCATAAAAATCTTGGAAAGGAGAGGAACATATAATAATGATGTGGTTATAGACATGCTATGTATTCTAAATTTGTAACAAATGAACAGGCAGTCGTATTCTTTTTTTTTTTGAACTTACAGGCAGTCGTATTCATAAGGTAAAGATGAGATGAGATAGAACAATTACACGACGATAGATTCCACAAGTATAGGCAGCCAATCTGTGCATCGACCGCGTAAACAATGTCATCATGCACTATAACATCAGACAGAAATGTTGCCTCAACAGGATTGATGATGAGCCATAACCATGTATGGCGACTGGATTCCAGATAGACTAATCCCATGTTGAACAAGGCAATGAGCTTGTAATCCATGTAGTCTTCTGATGGTGTGGGCACTTCGAAGATTACAACTTTCTACAAATAGAGGTCGAGCCAAAAGCTTGACGCGTCTCGTGCGTAGTAGGCAGGAGTGTCCAGCGGGCCACGAGGCTCGATGGCGGCGGTATCCAACGATGGAAGGGTGATCTCTCGCTGGGTGTAGATATCCACGAGACGCCACGGACTACCGGAGTGGTGGATGAGGACGATCCAGTTGGCCTTCATGCCCGCCCAGTAGTGGCCGCGCATGAAGGACAGGTGGACGGGTAGTGGTAGCATGTCGAGGGGCACCATGGCAACCTCCATAGGATCATCAAGTCGGTGTCTGGGCCACCTGCGAGGATCAGGCATCAGCAAGCAGGGTGTCTTGAAAAGAGTCGGCCGGTTGCAGACAAGTAGACGGTACAAAGACACCGAGCATGCGGCCAGACGGACGGTGCTGAGTAGGTCCATACGACTACAGATCTGCTCCAAGAGAACATCGGGGAGGGAATTCCAATCGCGGCTCTGCATGTCAGTCGGTTCTGCCATTGGGGTTTTCGGTGCCTGCGAGCCAACGGGGAAGTGGATTCGGGCGGGCGAGCGAAGAAGCTTCTCCTCGTGTTGCCGAGCAGTGAGTGGGGGATTATGGTACGCGCGAGCTACCAAGGAAGATGGCACGGGCGGGCGAGCAATGAGCGGGGGTAAATGGTGTGTGGCCAACAATGGGGAAGAGAGGAGGAAGAAGAAGAGAGGAGGAAGAATAAGAGAGGAGGAAGAAGAGTGGAAGACGGGGAAGAAAGTGCATTAAATCTCAATTCTACTAGTACTACTACCGGGATATACCGTCCTTCGGAGTGTAAATAGTTACACCGATGACATGTGGGTCTACCACAAGAGGGCCCATATGTCAGTTAATGGAGGACAGAGGTGCGTAGGCGTATTTGCGGAAGCGTGCTCTAGTGGCAAACATGATGGCAATACTGGGTAAGGCTGATTTAGTAACACCAACACGCTGGTTCAACTTATTAATTACGTGTCCCATCTGCTGCAGCGTGTATTGTCACTTCACTGTGAAGACTAGTTGAATAGTTCTCTCTGACCGAGATGGGGAATAATGGATCGCGAGGACTTCATTTCTATAGTATCCCTATGCCTCTACGATCACTTCACTCATTTTGCTCCGTACCTAGTCACTTGTTGAAATCTGTAGAAAGAAAAATACTCCGTATTTGGGAACAGAGGGAGGCTTTTACTTTGTATTTGGGAACAAAGGGAGTATCACCATATGGAGGGAACAGAGGAAGCTTGAAATATGAACATGTCAATGGGAGGGAGTACGCCCCATGCATGCATGCAACATGCAACACTCACACATACACATGGACGAACGCAACACTCACGCACCCATGCGGCACACAACACACGACACAACACACACGCTCACGCTCAAGTGCTCAAGCTACTCCCTACGTCCATGAAAGACTATACATTTAGAGATTTACACATCGACCAGGGCATAATTAATGCCCAAAAGTATCAGACTTATGTGTGCATGCGACCATTGAGAGAAGAAGATTAAATGAAGGCTAAATGCATTGGAAGTGTAGATGTACATCATGTACTACATGATAACCCACAAGTGTAGGGGATTGCAACAGTTTTCGCTAAGTAAGAGTGTCGAACCCAACGAGGAGCTAAAGGTAGAGTAAATATTCCCTCAAGTTCTATCGACCACCGATACAACTCTACGCACGCTTGACGTTCGCTTTACCTAGAACAAGTATGAAACTAGAAGTATTTTGTAGGTGTTGTTGGATAGGTTTGCAAGATAATAAAGAACACGTAAATAAAAAGTAGGGGCTGTTTAGATAAAGATGCAACAAAAGTAAATATAGCGAGTGTGGAAAAGTGGTGGTAGGAGTTGTGAAATTGTCCCTAAGCAATTGACTATGTTACTAGACCGGTAATCACTATTGCAATTCTATTTGAGGGAGAGGCATAAGCTAACATACTTTCTCTACTTGGATCATATGCACTTATGATTGGAACTCTAGCAAGCATCCGCAACTATTAAAGATTCATTAAGGTAAAACCCAACCATAGCATTAAAGTATCAAGTCCCCTTTATCCCATACGCAATAATCTACTTACTCGGGTTTGTGTTTCAGTCACTCACGCAACCCACTATAAGCGAATCATGAACGCATTGCAACACCCTACAGCGGGAATCCCTCATGCTTGCGCGACACGGAGGGCACCATAGGACAGCACCGATAATAAAACATGCAACTCAAACCAATCATAGCAATTCATCAATCACCGATAGGACAACGAAAATCTACTCAGACATCATAGGATGGCAACACATCATTGGAAAATAATATGAAGCATAAAGCACCATGTTCAAGTAGAGAGTACAGCGGGTTGCGGGAGAGTGGACCGCTGGATATAGAAGGGGGAAGGTGATGGAGATGTTGGTGAAGATGACGACGGTGTTGGTGAAGATCGCGATGATGATGATGACCCCCGGCAGCGCTCCGGCGCCACCGGAAGCAAGGGGGAGAGAGGGCCCCTTCTTCTTCTTATTCCTTGACCTCCTCCCTAGATGGGAGAAGGGTTTCCCCTCTAGTCCTTGGCTCCCATGGCTTGGGAGGGGTGAGAGCCCCTCCGAGATTGGATCTATCTCTCTGTTTCTGCGTTCTCTGTTTCTACCCCTTCACCGTTTCCTTTATATCTGGAGATCCGTAACTCCGATTGGGTGAATCTTTCGCCCATATTTTTCTCATAAAATTAGCTTTCTTGAGGCAAAAGAAGAGCGTCAACCACCTTATGGATGGCCCACGAGAGTCCAGGGCACGCCTGCCTCCCTGGGGCGCGCCCCCCTATCTCGTGACCACCTCGGATACCGTTTCGCGTTGATTCTTCCTCTAGAAAATCCCAAATATTTCAAAATAATTCTTCGTCCATTTTTATCCCGTTTGGATTCCGTTTGATATTGGTTTTCTGCGAAACATAAAACATGCAACAGATAGGAACTGGCACTGGGCACTGGATCAATATGTTAGTCCCAAAAAATAGTATAAAAAGCTGCCGAAAGTATATGAAAGTTGAATAATATTGGCATGGAACAATAAAAAATTATAGATACGATGGAGACGTATCACTACACTCTTTGTTTTAGGCTGGCCATAGTGGGGGTAACATAACTAGTATCATGTACTTGGGACTCGCAAACATGCTTATGTGGTAAACAATTAAAGAAGAGAGAGAGAGGGTAGTAGTAACATACGTAGATACCGTAACACAATAAATGTTATGCTAAAACCAAATTGAGCCTTATAAAATGGAAAAACTAAAATTTTGAGATAAGCCCTATAAACCAGAAAGGAGGGAGTATGTGTCATGCATGGCAATAAATGAGACCATCTATGATACTACTTTATGATACTATGCACTATAGATGTAGTATCATACACTAGTATCATATGCATGATACTAGTATATGTTACTCTCCACTATGACCAGCCTTATAGCCGATGTACACTCTTTGTTGGAAGACCGAGGGAGTACACGTGCATGCACTCACATACACAGCCAGGCGATTCGCGCGCAAGGGTTGGACTCGTGTCGCGCCTGCGTAAAGTTTTGTTTAACTGATTTCTTTGCTCTGCCAACTGACAGCTGGGACCCAGAAACCAGGTGACAATTTAACCAGTCAACAAAGTGCCACGTCGACTATGTGGCTGATCAGTAGGGTGCAATATGGTGCTCTATGATGAGCTAGTGATCGTATAATCACCACAAAACTATATATAGTGACCGTAAAGAGCGTATTGTTACATATGTTGACCGCCAGTGTATTTTTCTCGTTTAAATTAAGCCATATTAATCAGAAAGGACGCAGTATGGACTACTACTAGTACTAGTACTGCTTTGATGTGTCCCGTCAACTCGCCGAACGAGGAGAAGCTTGTTTACTACGCCTCTCCCTCGCCCACGCGCGCGGTGGTTCGCAGGACGAGGAGAGGGTTTTGACTACATCACCCTATCCCTCTCCCTCGCCCTCACCCTCGCCCTTGCGGTGGACGTGCAACCGTTCAATTGGTGTCAGATTGCCAGAAGCATATTGTACTGTAGTATCATCATTGTTGGACATTCCGAAGAGGCGAAGAGCCAAGTGCAAGGTTCACACGAGTACGAACTGTTGAACCTCCCGAAGACGCAAAGAGCCAAGCTCAAGGTTTTATAGGAGTTGTAGTCCTAGTAGGAGTGTACTACAACTATAGTGAACGATGCCGCCACGTCACGTATATCCAAAGCTGTGCCACCTTTTTTTCTCAAAGAGCGTGTTGGAGCCCGTGCAACAACCACACAAGTTGCACGTACACATAACACATTTACTAGTAATAAATTCTAAAGGACAAATGGCACTATGCCACACAAGTTCATCTCCAATTCATGTGATAAATTTGTGCACGACTAGTCCACATATATTCACAGCGCTATCATTCACAATTACTGTACTCCACTTACACGTTATAGATGGGCTACATGTCCTCCTCCAGGTTCCAGTCCTAGGTGTTCTTCATGGATGGCACGATCCATAGCGGTGGGCAACGGGAATCATTGTCGCAGCTTTCTAGTACGGTTCCACACGATGGAGACTCATCCAAGCTGAAGCGGCATAAATCAGGGATAGTGTGTCCCAGCATGTCGTTCATCCAGCGGTGCGCAATGAAGACACAACCATGCTTCATGAACGGTAGGCCTTCCGTGTCATGCACGGAAGGTGGCATCCGCTTCACAATGGGGTAGCTATCATCGATGAAAAGCGAGTACTCTCCAAGAGTGTTCCTCGGCACCCACGTAGCATCACGGGGGTCGAACTCGGCACCGTTCATCTGGTACACGCGGCATCCCAGATCTGGACACATGGTGACGTACATAGTCAAGGTCCATGCATAATAATGTTGTGCTCAAATATGGTGGTCAGTAATACTGTGCAGCAAATAGTACTACTCCGGTATAGAGGAAGTAAAATAACTGGCTTATTATATATAGCCACACTCTTGGCTACATGGATGAGATAGTAAGACATGGAAAAACAAAAATGGTGGCAGCTAGTGGGTTCAAGTCTTCAAGGGCCTAGCTAGCTATACGCGTCCTCCAAGGTAAAAAGTACTCCTACTAGTACTACTAAGTATACTACTAGTACAACAATGAAAGAGAAGGCGAGAGGGTTAAAAAATGGAATACCTGGGTAGATGGTGACGGTCCGATCGTGGTAGATTGTGTGACCATGTTGCATATCAGTGGTACCATGGGTAACGACTGCTAAGATAGTTGATCCCAATATGCCAAAGTCAGCTACAAGGTTCCAGGTTAGACCGAATCGCAGATGCAAATGCACATCCAGGATCGGTGATCTTAATCGGGGGATGACTGGTCCCTGCAAAATAATGGAGTACCGTTAGGGATGCAAAATGATGGTTTGTGCATTCCGTTTGTAATCTCCCGTACCGTAGGATGGCAACCAGATGAAACAAGTCCCCTGGCTTGTCACCGTGAAGATGCGACCTAGATGGCGCACATCGTCTTCAAACGTGTAGGGGTACAAATCTACCGCCGCCAACATGCGCCAGCCTCTGCCGTTACTTCCTCTTGCATTGATGGCAATCCTTATGTCGAACACTGCAATGAGATAGTAATCGTCGTAGCCGCGTCGCTTTGTCGGCGGGTCCGCAATTGCTATATTCTTCAATCTCATATAGGCATCATCATACGTATTCAAGCCAGCCAGCCCGGAAGGCCGATCCCAATGGTGGAGAAGGGGTCTACCAGAACGGCCGCACTGCTGTGGATGTTGTGCAAAATGATGGTGGTATCCGATCAGAGGTATGCAAGCCAATCTTCGTTGGCACCGACCCAAACCTATATATAAGATGGTGGGCAGCGGAGAAATTATGGGATGGAAATGGAATAAGTAAGTACTACATGATCAAACTCCATTACTGACCTGCTCATCGGACAAAATCCGACTACCTCTCAACGTCGGCAACTCTAGCGGAGTCAACGTGCAACCATGGCCAGGGAGCGGTGGACTGTTCGAAGGATTGTCCCATAGAAGAACCTTCTCCTCGAGGACGCATGGAAGACCAACAAGCATGGCCTTTTCCCAAGCCTGTTTAAGCAGCGTCTTGAAAAAGTTGGTGCAGGAAGCACCAAGTCATGCGGCGGTGAGGACGTCGGAGCGGCGTGCGATTTCTCCCAGAGGATCGTCGTCCAAGGTCTCCCAGCCCCGACGAGGAGGAGAACCACCTGGCGAATCCATGGGAGCAGCAACGAACTACCTTCTCTTTGGGTGGAGGGGAACTGGCGAGGAGGAGATAAGAGCGTAGTAACCGCAGGGCCTCGTCCCTTCCAACTGTAGATCGTTCCTCATCAAAGGGGTGAGGCTTTATTTACTAGTATTAGTACTACCATTATGGAACGTTATGGGATTGCATTATACTGTAAACAATAGCACTAGTAAGAACTTTTTGGCACTAGGTATTAGTTTTTGGCATGGATTAAGAAATTTTGGGTATGTTTTTGCCATTTTTTGTACACGCCAACTAGTGTCAAAAAATGTCTTACATTATGTGATGGAGGAGTACGTACTCGTACTATAGCAGTACTTTTCTCAACTAGTAGTGCGATGTACTGTACTTCTTGTCTAGTTCTAGCATAGTGCACCAGTTTTGAACTCTTGAATCTCAAGGCCAAGGAGCTACAGTTGGAAGTGGAGGGTACTACTGTTCTCTAGAACCATTGTCGTACTATCAATGCAGGGAAAGTACACCTGTGTAGTGGCCTAGTGGGTACTCTCGGTGCTCTATTCAGCCGCTCCTCTCACGTAGCTGGCCTACTCAGCCGCTCCTCTCACGCACACACTAGCAGCCTATTTATCAGTGACGGTTATTGCGGGGGCAGAAATTTGAGTTATTTGATACAACGAGACTAGGCTTTTCGCTTCCATTTGTGGGGGTGTAATGGATCTCGTCGAACTTTGTTAGTAGTTCCTTTTATGAAGAGATGAAGCAAAGCTTTTGCCTCCGTTTAAAAAAAAACACGTCAATAGGAATTTCTTTTATAGTAGAGCCGATAATGGAGTGAAGTCCATGCATGCAACGCCACAAGCTATAGTAGAGCACTTTACATGAAGAGCCATATTGCACAGTTCCCAATGCCCCGCCAGGCTTTTCCGGCTCCTCGGGCTTAATTGGGAGGCGCTAGTTTAAATATGCTACTAGCTGATGAGGAAGCTGCAAGTGAGGTGCGGCTAGGGCGAGCATGCGAGCCACAGGATGCTGGGAAGGAAAACCCGTTCACGTGGCTAGGCTATCCACTGCACCCAAATTATGGGCCCGCACGTCCGTTTGACTTCAAAACTCAAACTACCCGTGTAAAATATTGGCTCGCAGTGAAGTGTAGTAGTACTATTTAAAAAAAAGGCCGCTGTGTGTTCGACCGGGATCGAACCCACAAAACGAGAGGTATACACTCCCACGACCACTAGTAGTACTCGTTGGAGTACAACGCAACCTAGAATCGCCTTTTGTCGCTAGTAGTACGTACATTGTTCCTTACAAGAAACCCCTATAATGCAAGAAACCACTAAAATGCCAAGAAACTACTACCACTTGCATAAGTGGCAGACTTAAGATAAGACTACCTTATCAACCATTGTACATGCTCTTACCAACAAAAATCCTCGAGTGACCTCCTACCTCCGGCCCGTCCACCTAGTCATCCTCGGCCATGGGATGCAGCTACCGCCGCCGGCAGAAGGCGAGGTCAAAACCGTCGGCGGTGCGGAGCCCATGTTGCGGCAGCCCGGATGCCAGCTCCGTCCGGCGCTCGCGGCCGCTAGCTAGCCAAGATAGCTCCGTCCAGCTGCTTGTCTGCAAGGTTTGCTAGCTAGATTGGCACGGAAGCACGGCGGCTTGCTCGCGTGCGCCGCGCTAAGGCCAGCCATCTGGCTCGAGCAAAGGCCAGCGCGGCGGCTTGATCGCTCGTGAGTCATGCTCGGGCCAGTTTGCCAACCCGTGTGGAGGCCAGCGCGGCGTCCGGCCCGTCCGGCGGAGCGGCGACCAACTCGCTCATCACCGGCGCCACTGACGAACACGCATCAGTACTATTTGAAGTAATGTTCAGGAAAAATAATGATTTGAGGGGGAATAACATGATAGAAGGTCAAATGTGGGTCCCTCGTGTCAACGGTCATACAAAATGTGTTGGTTTAAGCTGCCTCGTCAGCACGGACATGTGGGCCAACCCTGTCATAAATGGGTTTAAACGAACCTAATTGGTAGGAGTACTAGGTAGTAGTTTTTTGCGTGGATTAAGAAATTTTGGGTATGTTTTTGCTATTTTTTGTACAATTGATTCTTCCTAGGGCTGGTTGAAAGTGGTAGTTTTTTGTTAAATACTCTACATATTGTAAGTAGGAGTGGAAGTTAAGCTTTGGAAGCCAATAATCAAGGCTAGTTACATAGCACATATGTGTACATGATTGAAAGTAAATATCAACCATGAGTGACTAATATCTTGATGGAAAACTCGAAACTATGGAATACTAGGGAAAAAATGCATGGTTGGAAATACTAGCAATGTTCATGCCCGTTGCAACGAATCATAATTAGAATAGTATTTATTCACAAATTGGTACAAAACACTCTAATTTTGATATACATATGTCACTAGAGATATATTATGTTTCAATTAGAATATATTCCTTGGGCTGCTTTGGTGAGGTCAGGGAGGGATGTGGTTGGTTTTAAGATACTAATTATGGGTTTTTCCTGCAAATTGGTAGACAAGTGGGATGTTGGTGAGAAAAGGCAACAACTTACCTCACAATCGTTAGATGTAGATCTAATGGTCAGAAACGACGGATGGCAGACACACCAGCATCACCAACTTAGTCTTGTTTAGGAGTACTAGCAAGATCCGTGCATCGCACGGAACATCAAGATGCATTTTTTTATAAAACACTTATTGTGATTGACCCTTGCGGGAGTAATCCCATGTGTAAAACTAATGATATCTCGAGAAATATGAGATAAGGTGAAGAGGAGTGGGGTGTGGTGGTGGTTGGTGGGGGACTGAGTGGAGGCATGGGGATTGACGACGTCGGCAGCAGCCACCAGGCCAGTTTGTTCCAGAGGCTTCCTTTCTTAATTTCTCAACAATGAGGTTTGTTGGAGATAAGGATGAACGAGGGAAGGCCTTGTCTGCAAATGTGGAGAGGGGTGCAAGTATCTTTTAGTTTAATTTCCATCCGTCAGATATAGATCGGACGGTCTATATTGCAAGATGGCACACGTACCATCATCACCAACTCGGTTTTTTATAAGAGAAGAAATATAAGTATGGAGATACAAACGTATTATCAATACTTGCTTCCGTAAACTAGCATCTACATTCTATTCAATGCCTCGGCATGTGGGGCCTTAGCACAATGACTTCTCGACTATGTAAAACAAAGATTTTCCTGTCGCCAACAAGGAGGGGGTGATGGCGGTGCACTTTTTGGCTTGGTCTAGTCCTAGTAGTCATACTAGGTGGTCTAAGCACGTGTTGATTTATTCTTTTTCACGTCTCGTGTTCGCCATACTGCCATGACTGTTGATGAATAGACGGTAAGTTATTCATGTGGAAACCCTTGTTGAGCGTGTTTGCAAGAGAGAGAGATAGTGTGCGTCTGTGATATGTTAGAGACTGAGGCAATGATGACAGATTCTTTCTGTCTATGTGTGTGGAGGATAGAGAGAGACATGTACATGGGGCTTTGTGTTGTGTAACATGGAGACACATATACATAATGAGAGAGTGAGTGTGTGAGATACACATGCAGACATGGGGAGAGATGAGGATCGAGATAAATGGGTGTTTGTGCGTGTCTGTGTGTGTTTGTGCACACGTTTGTGTGTGAGAGGGAGAGAATGTATGTGGAGTAGAGAGACCACTGATGATGTAAACCTAGTATAAGGGAAGGGGGAATGGTGTGACATGTGTAGTAGCGGGATAGCGCGGGTGCGGGCGGGGGGAGCAGACTATTTGGAAGAGACATCGAGTGTGTGTGTGTGGGAGAGGGGCGTGAGAGCGAGAGAAAGAGAGAGCTAGCGACAGAGAGAGATAGAGAGGAAGAGAGGGGGCGAGAGGGGTTGTTTGTGTCCATAAATGGCGTATAGATAGGGAGACAATGTTGATGTTATCCGAAATTGGCCTATGAATGGAGACGCATGGGAAGCGAGTCATCATGTGTGTGATAGGGACTTCATGAGAGATCTAGAATAGATGGTGTAGAGAACAATGTGCGAAATCGAGAACGATTATACATTAGGGAGCTATGCAAAGAGTCACGACATATATGTATACAGGGAAGGAGCTGGGGCGGGTCCGCATGTGGGAGAGATAGAAAGAGGAGAGTGGTGCACAAGGAGACAAAGTGTGCTTGTTTGCAGTGGGGGTGGTGTGTGAGGCGAGTGCGCGAGAATCACATAACTAGGGAGATAGACGTTTGGGGGCGACGTTTTATTTGTATGGGAAATATACACTCTACATAGTGCGTGTGCTTGGGTAAGAGAGATAGCGGGAGACCTAGAGAGTGAGGGAAGAGATGTGTGCATGCCCCAGAGACAAAGTGATAGAGACCTATGTTGGGGTCCAGACTTTAGAAGAGAGAGGGGTGTTAATGTGCTCGTGTGTTGGTGTTTGGGGGAGAGAACGACTTCTCTATGTGTGTGTGTGTGTGTGTGTGTGGTGGGGCGGGGGGGGGGGTTGACTTCAGATAAAGAGTGAGGTGTCTATATTTGAGGGACTTTAGCGTAATTGAGATATTGTGCACTCATGGTTGATCAATTTGTTTCATAGTTTGTACTATGAGATAACGATACTTTTGAACATGCGTGATATACCTTGATGTACCACAATTAGAAACCTAAGATTGGAATTTTGGAATTCGACTCCATCATTAGCTTTTGTAATTCATTTAAACGGAGGTACATTATTTAAGCCGGGATTTCGTGATTTCAAATTCATATATCAAACCTAGAGATATACACATACGGGCATGTTCAAACTTTATAAGCATCCACTTTATTCATACACATACGCATTTTTGCTTTTGTCATCATATTTAGGATAAACACATTTGGAATTTCATTTGAATTGGACCGTATGATGGTATTTGCTTGTAGTACCTCAATGATCCATATTTGAATTGAATGGACAATCTAAGTTTCGAGTTGGAGACATTGATTTTCAAAACTTGCACATTTTTTTTGCATGCAAAACAAACAAATTGTCAGCCATGATATCATAGTTGGCCGTACGAGAGCAGAATACTTATAATTTTAGGCGCCAAAAGCTTTCAAACATCCCGCTGACATCAAAATATCACGCGCCCGAAAGTTTAGCCCTGCGATATTCCTGTTTTACCCCTGCCACATGAACGGAAACGGGCTGCTTTGGTAACTCCATTGTTTTCCCCTCTTTGCCCCCAACATTCTTCCCCAGAGGCCCTCCCCTTCCCCTCCCCGACCCCCAACCACGGCAAGCCACCGAATCTAGTCCTCCGCCGCAGCGGTGGACCTCACACCCCGCCGGATCTACCTTCTGCACCTTGGAACCCCCAACTGCCAACTCACCACTTCACCGGAGCCGCTTCAGCAACTGGCTTGTCCACCGCTCCAGATCTCCTTGACCGCCATCATGGTCCACCGCGCCGGATCTGCTTAACCGGCGCCCTCGTCCACCACAGCGTAGGCCCTTCACTGACTCCCTCGTCCTCCCCTTCGCTGGCCCTTCATACAAGCCCTCGTCCGCCGCAATAGATTCGCCTCACCAAAAGCACTGTACAACGCGCCCGCCGAAGCCTTCGTCCACTGCACGGGACCTGCTCCACAGACGCCATATTCAACTCCACCGGCCCTGCTTTACCGACGCTGCAGCGTCATCAGGTTATTTCGATTTGTATTCCTTCATTTTTTCTCTTTATCGTGCAACTGTTCACTTACCACAGATGAGCTTTCTTGTATGTCGACAGGCGCCGCAACCGTAGCACCGGAGCCGCTTCAGCGACAGCGACAGCCGGCCCAAACTCAACCGCAACACAAGCACCATCGACGATCCTTAGCTATCAAGTATGACAAGATACCGATATGCCGCCGAGAATCAGGTACTATTATCCAACGGACGGCGCCTACGTTCACTTTCCTAGCATAGGCACCACACCTTTGAATTTCTTCTGGGCATCATTCAGTTTTTCATGAGACACGTTATTCTGCTTGCACCTATAGGGCCATACTTCTGGCAGTGAACATGTTACATGTGCTAAATTACATACCAGTGCACATATAGTTAATATGCTTTAGTTTTGTTCTGATGCCACCTGTTGGTTCCATCAGACTGCTTAATGTTCTCTATGCTTAATTACACATCAGCAAACTAGCATGCGGTTCCGCTGCTTTTTGTTCGTTTTACCCTACATTTTCTGATGCTCGCTATTACATCACTGCTCCGAGCCTCTGTTCATTACTTGTTTGTGTGTTCTTGATCTTCCCAAGTTGCATGACTAATTTGATGCTTCTATTAATTATGGAGCTGCCAACCCCATCAAGCAAAATATTTGTTCTTTTGGGGCTGGCACCTCAAACAAGCATAAAAATGGAGGGAAGTAGATATATTGTCGTTTATGCACACACCCTTCTTTCATTAGTTTAGATGAACCATTGATGATCAATTTGGACCAGTGCATATGATTAAAATTAATTTTACCTAAATAGAGGGTGCAGAATAAACTACAACAACTAGATTTGTGACCACGAGATGCTGACGATATCTTCAAAGAACATTGCAACAGCAGTGAGGCTTCACAGCAACATATGGTAAGCCAGTGTGTTTTAGTACATGTGAAATGTAATGCGAGTGGGCTGCTTTCTTGGCTTGTGCCCTCAACCTATAATCCTACTGAATTACAAATAGTTCAGTTGTCTGCTTTGCTGTATTGCTTGTTTCAAATGCTTGTTTGTTGTAACGCTATACCTGAGTTGGCCAATATGTCAGCAATGCCTGCTGTACTATCGTACAGAAATGCATGCCTATTTCATTTGAGTCCTTAACTTTTCCTCTCAACTTCATCACAAGACTGTCTTCGTAGTTTATATGAGGCCACACTGTTAAGTGCTTTCTCAGATTATTTCAACTGCTTAGATGCCTTGGCAACTTAAATATAGCGGTGGTACACTCCCTTCAACTAGGGATGTCAACTAGGTCCCATTTAATCCTGATTAAAGTCCACTAGTGGTATGATAGTTCAAAAGAGTTTTTGTTTTTTGAGGAAAATGAACTAGGGTGGTAGCAAAAACTAACTAGATGGGACTGGCGGATGTCGTTTATTTGCCACTTACATCCCTAGTTTCATCTTACCATTTTAATTTCTTTTCGGCCGATGCTGCTTCGAACCATTTAAATATAGTTTGCCATGCTCGGCAATAATTCGTCCGTCGTTTACCATGTAAGCTTATTGCCTGGATCATACGATAACTATCTCTTACTTATGTCCAGCGGAAACCTTTCAGGATGCCGTTCACACTAGGACACAATGTACAACCCTAGAATCTATTTGTGGAAGCAGTGCGCCATCCATGTTACCAGATGGTAGCAGTTCAGAGCCAACACCGCCGGAGAGCAGTCTGAGCACGGATATTATAGTGCTTGAGGCTCTACTAGAGGTAGAAAGAGATGGTGTGGTTGCCATGAATGAGGTAATCTTTATCTTGAGGCTGGAAATTACGGAATTAGCGGCACGCATTATGCAAGCAACCCAAGAATTGGAGGAAGTAAGAATGTTGCATTTGAAGACGGAGGAGGTCCTGTTGTTTCTGTGATCTGAAGCCCAAGGTAATCCCGGTTCTTCTTTAGATACCAGTTGAAATTGTCATTAGATTATTGTACTTGCATGTTGTGTCATGTCTCTGAATGTATTATGTTGCAATACCCCCTATGTTGTCCATGTGTTGTAATGATCCGGATTTTTTAGGTGAGGTAATCCTCAGTACTTGTATGATTGACATAAGGTGAACTGTTTTTCGTGTGAGCATATTGCATTGGATGAAATAACTGTTTGACTCAGAGTGTATCCAACCTACTAAATTCGAAGATCACGGCATTTCTAAATCATAATCATATATAAAGGTGGAATAAATCTTTGTTGTGGTTTTGAAGAAATAAATAACAAAATGTATAATTATCTATGGATATTTGTAATCGAATACAAATTGGATTTGAATTTAGTTTGCCAGGGCCCAGGGCAAACGTGAATGCTAATTCTCCCAAGTTTTGAACGAAGCGGCTAAACACCCACTATAATTTGTGGGCTTCCCGAAGCAAGTGTTTGCGAGATGGAAATTACTGTCTACCCCTGACACTTGACATCCTTATAGACCGGATTTACGCTGCTGTCGATAGGGGTAGACTAGTAACTTCAATAGACGTGACACGACGGCCTCTGAGCCCATTCAGACATGGTGTGCGCCAAACGTGGGCGGTAAAACACATTTGATTCAAGCTCGTCCGAAAGACATGTGTCTCTTCCTCCATTTCCCCATTCATACATGGTGGGCGGCAGAACAAACTCTCCTCATCTGAAATCGATGTAGGCTAATATTTTAAATAGGGGCAGATGTGTAACTAACATCAGACGTGACACAACCGCCCTACCTGTTAGCCCCGTTCATACACCATGGGCACCAACCGTGGGCGGCAAAACACCCTCTCCTCGCCCGAAATAGTTACCGGCAAATATTTGGGAGATGCGAGATTACCGTCCTATCCCCAACCGACGCGATGTCCGAAATTTTAAACGGGGGATAAGTTCGTAACTTTCCTTCATTTCAGAGAAGCGCGTCCCAAAGTTTGAGATACCCCCCATTTCCCCATTCATACACCGTCGGCGGCACGACAACCTCCGCATTGCGGCCAGCCTCCTCCGTCCGCCACCCCATCCTCCACCTTGCTGGAGCCGCTACCCCTACCCCGTCGTCCACTGCAAGAGATGGACGTCTCTCATCCACGGCGCTGGACCAGGATCCTTTCATCGCCTCCTCTCGCTTCATCGGCGCCGTCATCCACCTTGCCATTGCCGCTCCTACGACTGGCTCGTCCACGGCAACATGATATATCCCCCGACCCAACCGTCTACCGTCTAAAGTCTTCTTCCCCGCCGCCGGCAACCATCGCACCCGCAACACCCTCAACGTATCAGCATAGGCCTACACGGCGTCGCAAGAGAGGTGGTACTCTTCCATATGTGCTTAAGTTATTTATCTCACCCGCAAAATAGATCGTAATTTGTTTACTATACTTTTCTTGTCCGTACCAAATCGTAGTGGCTAGTTGAAAGCAAACATTGGTTGCGAAGTAGCTTTGTCCGGTTTGGACCTTCAGATCCGCCATGGCACGGGCACTATACTCGTAAAGCTTATGGTTTCCCCCCTTTATATTCACTACCATCATCGTAGGTGCTTCGTGTCGTGCTAGCACTGCTCCTCAAGACCTCAACCCAAAGCTTACGTGTTGAAATACGAATCTGATATGATGCTCATATCACTAAAATAGAGAACGTTTAATTGGTCACCTAATGTTCCTATATTCGTTTCGAAAATCATGTGCGCCACCCACTGGTCCAGCTAGTTCCACTTTCCTGATTTTTCTCTTGATGCTTAGGGTTTTCCCCTTTTATCTACTATACTATGATCTTCGTAGGTGCTTTCTGTCGTACTAGCATTACTCCACCCTTCAAGCTAAACGACACGCACTCAAAATTCGAAAGCTTAGTTGTTCAAATATGATTGTGATATGATACTGATATTAGTTAACCGACACATTTAATTGGTTAGCTAAAGGTCGCACTTGAGTTTCCAAATGCATGTCGCGACATATAGAGAGACAGCATAATTGCATTTCTTTGTCACTTGTTGACCGTAATTTCTTGTCCATACCAAATCTTAGTTGTTATTTCAAAGCAAACATCGGTTGCTAACTACCCTTTGCGCGGTTTGTAGCTTCAGATCTGCCATCCCACTGCCACAGTCAACACTATACTCATGATGCTTATGTTTTCCCCATTTTATGATGACCACAATCAGCCTACGTGGTTCATGTCGTAATAGCACTGCTCCACCCATCGAGCTAAACAAGCTTAGTTGTACAAATTCATATATGATATTATTGCTGATATTAGTAAAACTGAGAGATGTTTAATTGTTTAGCTAAATGTTCCTACTTTAGTTTCGAAATGCATGTGAGCCACATATGGAGAGACCAGAAAGAATAGTATTTCTCTGTGCGCTCTGGTTCATCATGGGTGGCCAACCGACATTGTATTGAAAGACTTGTAATATCTTCAATCTTCTTGCTCTTCTACTCTTCTTTAAGATGATACTCTTCTCTTGCGGTCGACCGGTCAGGTCGAGTTGTTCTCCGTTAGTATATTTTGAATCTGTCAGGTCAGGTCGACTTGTTCTTCTTTACTATATGTTGAAGCTGTCATCTGCGAAGTGTCATCACTTCTGGAGCTCTCATATTTTGAGTAGTAGGCCACATTATATTAATGCACACAAAAAATTACAGCATGCATGTCATCTTTTAAAAGAATTGCAGAGATAGCACAAAGGGGTTTACAGGGAGGCAGTATTGGATTAGAATCACTTCTGCATTACAAAGAAAATCTCACTTGTTTTTATGTTTTCATGCATGTCAGATATTGAACATTATCAAAATGAATATGAGAATGGGCGCACGAGAGGAATATTGCGGAACGATCCACTGGCTAACAAACTTGGCATGGTGGAGGATGACCTATCTTATTCACCCATCAAGGTGCTTGCTCTAACTTTTCAAAGTTGTATTGGTCGCACATATTTTGCATCTGACCTCTTGCATTACTTCCACTTTGTTACACCATCTGCTTAATTTAAGCATCATATATGAGTATATGCCATACCTATCCATTTTCTGTACCTTTTCCATGTGTCGTCACACTATGTTTTTCCAGTCAAATGTTGTTCTTTCGTAATAGATGTCAAAAAGGAAGAGGGTGAGCGCAGATCCTCAAGGAGTACAAACTAGGTATTTGGAAAAGGTAGTGATACCTGTTAAATCAGATAGATCAGCAGCCACAGAAAACACAGGCCCAACTGTACCACACTTTACCCCTACTCAAGTGGCCAAACCCCTATTAGAACTGTTGGGAGCCCAGCGTCAGGTACTGTCTATGATATCAATTCAAAAATTGAACTCCTAAATTTCTGCTTGTGCCTTACCTTCTCTCTTGTATGAAAACTAATTTCAGATGAATCTCCTTACTCAAAGGATCATACGATCTCAAAACAATAATGGGCTCTTCATTGCTCTTGTCAGTACCTCTCTCCCTTTTGCCTTGTAACGTTGTACTTAATTAATTGCTATTTGATTATGTATCATTAGTCTGCACCTGAGCTTCATTATCCTCTGTTTCTTCCAATATTATTTGATCTATATTTACTCTTTGCAAAATGTAGAATAATGGCAATGCTTATAAAGAATTTTCTTTGGGGAATTTATTGAATTATCCTTCCATCAACATGGAGAAGGGCTTTGTCCAGCCCGTGTTAACATGTAATGTAAGTTCATCCTTCTCAAGCCTTCAAACTTTGTTCTAGTATAGATTTGGATAGGCATCATTTCCTCCACTGCTGTTTGCTTTGCTGTTTACATCTGATTGGATGTTTGCAACAACTACCTGTTTCGAATTGTAGTTGTAAAAACATGTTCCTTATGCAGAACAGATCCATTTATTTGCTTATATAATTGTGAAACCTGTTACGTGTCTCCTTGTTTCTCTTTCAGAGTCGTATCTCTTACGCCAGGCAGAACTTTAGGGAAGATAGTGAGCCAAACCATCTTGAGGACAGCGAGATGACCCCAAGGTCCTGTCTTGATGAAGACAGTGAGTTGAAGCTACTCACCAGCAGGTGTGAGACAACCTCTATGTAGTCGCTGCCTCAATCAGTTCGACTTCTTCGGTCTCAACTTAAAGCGGAAAGGCTTGCTTCAGCTCAGCTCCGACTTGAAGTCAAAGATGCAATGAAGATGTCAGAGGAGTGTCCTGCGCACCATCATGCCTTAAATCTAGTGTTGATGCATCTATCGTTGACACAACTGAGGTCTACTTAGCTTCATCAACTGTTTGGGGGGCCCGACCTGGCCAGGCCTAGTGCCTTCTGAAGTGCTCTCAGTTTTGTATATTCTTTTGTCGGCGCGTTTATTTGCACTGGTGGCGAACTTTGATGCCCAGTGGATGTAATATGTGTGATAGCCGTGATAGCCTAGCGTAAGTTGCTTGCTTATTTATTTCCTTGTTGTCTTGTTTATTTGTTTGCTTGTAGTCATATCAGTTCTTTTTCCGCGGTTTGCTAGTGGCTGAATAACCTATTTTTTAAAACTAGGCCACAATAACCATGGGCTAATATTTACTGTAGTGACACTGGGCCTCCTACGGGCCGTAGAAACAGTGGGCCTTCTACGAGCCATAGAAACAGTGGGCCTTCTACGGTCCGTAGAAACAATGGGCCTTCTACGGGCCGTCGAAACAATGGGCCTTCTACGGGTCATAGAAACAATGGGCCTTCTACGAGCTGTATGATCGATTGGCCAAACATGGGCCATTAATAGGCCGCAATATGTCCGTAAACGGGCTAGAGTTGGAATCATCCGTTCATGGGCCGACCATAACGGGCCATCGTTAATAGGCCGTATTTGATGACGCTATGAAAACGGCCCAGCGTATTAACGGACCACAAACAGGCTGACTGTAACCACGGGCTGAATTTGGCCCACAAGCAGAAAATGACAGTAACGGGTCGTAAGTAAACGAATGCTGGAAATGAGCCCAAGAATAAATGGGCTCTGAGAAGGCCGAAAGATAACATGGGCTGGAAACGGCCCAATGGAATAACAGGCCGTTAATGGGTATAAAGTGATACACTGTTCATTACGGGCCAGCTTCACCATGGGCCGTTAATGGGTGTAAAGTGATACACTGTTCATTACGGGCCAGTTTCACCATGGGCCGTTAATAGGCCAAGAGTTAGATAGGGCCTCATATGGGCCGAAAGACGTCATGGGCCAGACATGGGCCAGAAGTGAAAATGGGCTGGAATCATATTGGATGGCCCAGATGATGCTACTGGGCCTCATTCGGATAGGGCATAACGGGCCTTGGGTTAGCGGGCTGTAAATGGGCTATATGCGAACAGGCCGTTAACAGGCTTTACATGGGCCGGCCTGCCATCTTTTGACCAGGTCAAACGGGCCGACCTTTTCACAGGAATGGGCCTCTGTTGGGCCGTGCCACGTGTCGACGTATCATAGGCGCCTTCTGTCCAATGAGTGGATGACATCTGTCCCAATGATGAGCCGACACGTGTTTCCTCCAGCCAATGATGATTTTACACGTGGAAAATCCCCATTGGTCGGGGCTGTTAACGGGTTATCGGATCCAAAACCCGACCCGATAGCTTAACGGCGTTCCGTTACGGTGGATGCCACATGTCGGTCACCCTTGACGAAAGCACTTCTGTGACGCGCGATTTATCGTCATGGAAGTGGACACTTCCGTGATGATAATTTTGGTAATGTCATGGAACACTTCTACGACAGCATAGGTATGACTATCTTGATTCTGTCATAAATTTGTCATGGATGTACATGCATGACAGAAAATGCGACCTACTGTGACAAACACGTATCATCATGGAAGTGTATTTTTTTTGTAGTGGAGATACCTCTCCGACAATCGGAGTGACAAATCCTAATCTTGAAATACGCCAACTCAACATGTACCTTCGGAGACACCTGTAGAGCTCCTTTATAATCACCCAGTTACGTTGTGATGTTTGGTAGCACACAAAGTGTTCCTCCAGTAAACGGGAGTTGCATAATTTCATAGTCATAGGAACATATATAAGTCATGAAGAAAGCAATAGCAACATACTAAACGATCAAGTGCTAAGCTAACGGAATGGGTCAAGTCAATCACATCATTCTCCTAATGATGTGATCCCGTTAATCAAATGACAACTCATGTCTATGGTTAGGAAACACAACCATCTTTGATCAACGAGCTAGTCAAGTAGAGGCATACTAGTGACACTATGTTTGTCTATGTATTCACACATGTATTATGTTTCTGGTTAATACAATTCTAGCATGAAAAATAAACATTTATCATGATATAAGGAAATAAATAATAACTTTATTATTGCCTCTAGGGCATACTTCCTTCAGTATCCCACTTGCACTAGAGTCAATAATCTAGTTCACATCACCATGTGATCAACATCCAAAGGGTTTACTAGAGTCAATGATCTAGTTCACATCGATATGTGATTAACACCCAAAGAGTACTAATGGTGTGATCATGTTTTGCTCGTGAGAGAAGTTTAGTCAAGGGTCTGTCACATTCAGAGCCGTGTGCATTTTGCAAATATTCTATGTCTACAATGCTCTGCACGGAGCTACTTTAGCTAATTGCTCCCACTTTCAATATGTATCCAGACTGAGACTTAGAGTCATCTGGATCAGTGTTAAAACTTGCAGAGACGTAACCTTTTACGACGAACCTCTTTTATCACCTCCATAATCGAGAAATATTTCCTTAGTCCTCACTAAGGATATTCTTGACCACTGTCCAGTGATCTACTCCTAGATCAAAAAATTGTACTCCCTTGCCCAACTCAGAGCAAGGTATGCAATAGGTCTGGTACACAGCATAGCATAATTTATAGAACCTATGACTGAGGCATAGGGAATGACTTTTCATTCTCTTTCTATTTTCTACCATGGTCGGGTTTTGCGTCTTACTCAACTTCACACCTTGCAACACAGGCAAGAACTCCTTCTTTGACTGTTCTATTTTGAACTTACTTCAAAATTTTATCAAGGTATGTACTCATTGAAAAATCTTATCAAGCGTCTTGATCTATCTCTATAGATGTCGATGCTCAATGTGTAAGCAGATTCACCGTGGTCTTTCTTTAAAAAAACTCTTATTCAAGTATCCTTTTATGCTATCCAGAATTTCTATATCATTTCCAATCAACAATATGTCATCTACATATAGTTTTAGAAATGCTACATAGCTCCCACTCACTTTCTTGTAAATACAGGCTTCTCCAAAAGTCTGTATAAAACTATATTCTTTGATCAACTCATCAAAGCGTATATTACAACTCCGAGATGCTTGCACCAATCCATAGATGGATCGCTGGAGCTTGCACATTTTGTTAGCACCTTTAGGATTGATAAAACCTTCTGGTTGCATCATATACAACTCTTCTTTAAGAAATCCATTAAGGAATGTAGTTTTAACATCCATTTGCCAGATTTCATAAAATGTGGCAATTGCTAACATGATTCAGACAGACTTTTAAGCATCGATACGAGTGAGAAAATCTCATTGTATTCAACACCTTGAACTTTGTCAAAAACCTTTTTCGACAAGTCTAGCTTTGTAGATAGTAACAATATTATCAGCGTCCGTCTTCCTCTTGAAGATCCATTTATTTTCTATGGCTTGCCGATCATCGAGCAAGTCAATCAAAGTGCACACTTTGTTTTCATACATGGATCCCATCTCAGATTTCATGGCCTCAAGCCATTTCACGGAATCTGGGCTCATCATCACTTCCTCATAGTTCATAGGTTCATCATGGTCTAGTAACATGACTTCCAGAACAGGATTACCGTACCACTCTGGTGCGGACTATACTTTGGAAGACCTATGAGGTTCTGTAGTAACTTAATCTGAAGTTTCATGATCATCATCATTAGCTTCCTCACTAATTGGTGTAGGAATCACTGGAATTGATTTCTGTGATGAACTACTTTCCAATTCGGGAGAAGGTAAAATTACCTTATCAAGCTCTAGTTTCCTCCCATTCACTTCTTTCGAGAGAAAATCCTTCTCTAGAAAGGATCCATCTTAGCAACAAATATCTTGCCTTTGGATCTGTGATAGAAGGTGTACACAACAGTTTCCTTTGGGTATTCTATGAAGACGCACTTCTCCGATTTGGGTTCGAGCTTACCAGGTTGAAACTTTTTCACATAAGCATCACAACTCCAAACTTTAAGAAACGACAGCTTAGGTTTATTGCTAAACCATAGTTCATACGGTGTCGTCTCAACGGATTTAGATGGTGCCCTATTTTAATGTGAATGCAGCTATCTCTAATGCATAATCCCAAAACAATATTGGTAAATCAGTAAGAGACATCATTGATCGCACCATCTGAAATAAAGTGTGGTTATGACTGATATCTACTACACAACCTTCTTCTTGTAGACGTTGTTGGGCCTGCAAGTGCACAGGTTTATAGGACAGTAGAAAATTTCCCTCAAGTGGATGACCTAAGGTTTATCAATCTGCGGAAGGCATAGGATGAAGATGGTCACTCTCAAACAACCCTGCAACCAAATAACAAAGAGTCTCTTATGTCCCCAACACATCCAATACAATGGTAAATTGTATAGGTGCACTAGTTCGGCGAAGAGATGGTGATACAAGGGCAATATGGATGGTAGATAAAGGTATTTGTAATCTGAAATTATAAAAACAGAAAGGTAGCAAGTGATAAAAGTGAGCGTAAACGGTATTGCAATGGTAGGAAACAAGGCATAGGGTTCATACTTTCACTAGTGCAAGTTCTCTCAAGAATAATAACATAGATAGACCATATAACAATCCCTCAACATGCAACAAAGAATCACTCCAAAGCCACTAATAGCGGAGAACAAACGAGGAGATTATGGTCGGGTACAAAACCACCTCAAAGTTATCCGTTTTGATCTATCTATTCAATAGTCCGTTGTAAAATAACATAGAGCTATTCTTTCCGTTCAATCTATCATAGAGTTCATACTAGAATAACACCTTAAGACACAAATCAACCAAAACCCTAATGTCACCTAGATACTCCATTGTCACCTCAAGTATCCGTGGGCATGATTATACGATATGCATCACACAATCTCAGATTCATCTATTCAACCAACACAAAGTACTTCAAAGAGTGCCCCAAAGTTTCCACCGGAGAGTCAAGACGAAAATGTGTGCCAACCCCATGCATAGATTCATGGGCGGAACCCGCAAGTTGGTCACCAAAACATACATCAAGTGGCACATGATATCCCATTGTCACCACAGATAATCACAACAAGACATACATCAAGTGTTCTCAAATCATTAAAGACTCAATTCGATAAGATAACTTCAAGAGGAAAACTCAATTCATCACAAGAGAGTAGAGGGAGAGAAAAATCATAAGATCCAACTATAATAGCAAAGCTCGCAATACATCAAGATCGTGCCATAGAGAGAACACGAGAGAGAGAGAGAGAGAGATCAAACACATAGCTACTGGTACATACCCTCAGCCCCGAGGGTGAACTACTCCCTCCTCGTCATGGAGAGCGTCGGGATGATGAAGATGGCCACCGGTGAGGGATCCCCCCTCCGACAGGTTGCCGGAACGGGCTCCTGAGAGGTTTTTGGTGGCTACAGAGGCTTGCGGCGGCGGAACTCCCGATCTATCTTTGTTGTCAATATTTTTAGGGTACGTGGACTTCTATAGGCGAAAGAAGTCGGTTGGGGGGTGCTCGAGGGGCCCAGGAGACAGGGGGCGCGCCCAGTAGGGGGGGGCTCCTATCTCCTAGCCTCCTCGAGGCTCTTCTGACGTGAACTCCAAGTCTCCCGAATCATATTCTTCCCAAAAATCACGCTCCCGAAGGTTTCATTCCATTTGGACTCCGTTTGATATTCCTTTTCTTCGAAATACTGAAACAGGCAATAAAACAGCAATATGGGTTGGGCCTCCGGTTAATGGGTTAGTCCCAAAAGTAGTATAAAAGTGTATAACAAAGCCTGTAATCATTCAAAACAGATAATAAAATAGCATGAATGCTTCATAAATTATAGATACGTTGGAGACGTATCAGCATCCCCAAGCTTAATTCCTACTCGTCCTCGAGTAGATAAATGATAAAAGAAAGAATTTATGAAGTGTGAATGCTAGTAGGTGCACAAGTTTGATCAATGATAATTTCAATCACCTTTTCTAGCATGATTATATGTCATAAAAGTAGTTCATCTCATAAAACTTCTCAAGATCAAGTAACAAGCTATTCACATGTTAAAGCATAGACCATAAACATTCTTTAAAACCAACAAACTTCATTCTTAGTCATCAAACAATTGCAATTCATCTTATTTCCAGGAAGGGTCTATGTTAGAGCTTTGATTTAGCAAACTTCACATACTCAACTATCATATAGTCTTCTACAATTGCTAACACTCACGCAATACTAATGGTTATGGAGTTTTAATCGAACACTGAGAAAGATAGGGGCTTATAGTGTTGCCTCCCAACGTATTCACCTTTGGGTGATGTCAATAATAATAGTTCATGCTAACTTACATCCAATTGGATATATATATCAGGATCACCCCAACATGAGGTGCTTGCCAAAGGATAAAATGAAAAAGGGAAAGGTGAAGATCACCTTGACTCTTGCATAAAGTAAAAGACATAAAGTAATAGATAGGCCCTTCGCAGAGGGAAGCAGAGGTTGTCATGCACTTTTAGGGTTGGATACACAAATCTTAATGTGAAAGAACGTCACTTTATATTGCCACTTGTATATGGACCTTTATTATGCAGTCCGTCGCTTTTATTGCTTCCATAACAAGATCGTACAAAGCTTACTTTCTCCGCACTAATAAGTCATGCATATTTAGAGAGCAATTTTTATTGCTTGCACCGATGACAACTTACTTGAAGGATCTTACTCAATCCATAGGTAGGTATGGTGGACTATCATGGCAAAAACTGGGTTTAAGGATATTTGGAAGCACAAGTAGTATCTCTACTTGGTGCAAGGAATTTTGGCTAGAATGAGGGGGAAAGGCAAGCTTAACATGTTCGAATGATCCATGACAATATACTTTAACTGAGATGTGAGAAAACATAACCCATTACGTTGTCTTCCTTGTCCAACATCAACTCTTTAGCATGTCATACTTAATGAGTGCTCACAATTATAAAATATGTCTAAGATAGTATATTTATATGTGAAATCTCTCTTCCTTCAATATTCTTTCATGAATTGTTCAAATGACCAATACAATGCTTGCTAACCTTCAATAAATTTATAACCTCTACTTCTTAGATGTGAAGTCATTACTCCCCATGGGATAAGCAAATAAAACATATATAAATTCAGATTTATGACATTCAACTCATTCAACCATTTACTCATAGGATATAAGTGAAGCACACGAGTAAATGACAAACTACTCCAAAAATATATAAGTGAAGATCAATGAGTAGCTAAATAATTATGTAACTATATGAAGACTCTCTCTCATTTAAGAATTTAAGATCTTGGTATTGTATTCAAACAGCAAGCAAAGCAAAATAAAATGACATTGCAAAGATATCACAACTCATGTGAAGAAGCAAAAACTTAGGCTCAACCGACACTAACCGATAGTTGTTGAAGAAGAAAGGTGGGATGCCTACCGGGGCATCCCCAAGCTTAGATGCTTGAGACTTCTTGAAATATTATCTTGGGGTGCCTTGGGCATCCCCAAGCTTGAGCTTTGATGTCTCCTTAATTCCTTTTATATGTCGGTTTCCCTTTTTATCAAAAGCTTCATCCACACCAAACTCAACAAGAACTCGTAAGATAGGTTAGTATAAACCAATACAAAACCATATCATTTTATACTGTAAAAAATCACTAAGATTATTATTCAACATTGAATACTAAATGTCTCTGCATGTTTAATACTCCTATCCTCAGATAGAATCATTAAACAAGCAAACATATGCAAACAATGCAAACATATCAGCAATCTGCCAAAACAGTATAGTCTGTAAAGAATGCAAGATTCATCATACTTCCCTAACTCCAAAAATTATAAGAAAAATACTACTCTGTAAAATATTTATCAGAGCTCAATATGAAAAAATATTCAACATTATATCACTCTCTGACTTTTCTAGGGAATTTTTGCAACAGCGGTAAACTTTGTTTTCAAACAGCAACATGTATACTAGCAAAATAAGCATGGTAAAGGCTATCCTTGACATTTTTATTAAAAATAAAGATGAAAAACATTATTCTAAATAACATCAAGCAAATACTAATAAAATAAAATGATGCTCCAAGCAAAACACATATCATGTGGCGAATAAAAATATAGCTCCAAGTAAAGTTACCGATGAACGAGGACGAAAGAGGGGATGCCATCCGGGGCATCCCCAAGCTTAGTTTCTTGGTTGTCCTTGAATATTACCTTGGGGTGCCTTGGGCATCCCCAATGTTAGGCTCTTGCCACTCCTTATTCCATAGTCCATCGAATCTTTACCCTAAACTTGAAAACTTCAACCACACAAAACTCAACACAAAACTCGTAAGCTCCATTAGTATAAGAAAATAAATCACCACTTAGGTACTGTTATGAACTCATTCTAAATTCATATTGGTATAATATATACTGTATTCCAACTTATCTATGGTTCATACCATCCGATACTACTCATAGATTAATCAAAATAAGCAAACAACACATAGAAAACAGAATCTGTCAAAAATAGAACAATCTGTAGTAATCTGTATCAAACGTATACTTCTGGAACTCAAACAATTCTGAAATAAATTGGTGGACCTGAGGAATTTGTCTATTAATCATCTGCAAAAATAATTACCCTAAAATCACTCTCCAGTAAAAAATTGCAGCTAATAGCGTGAGCGCTAAAGTTTCTGTTTTTTACAGCAAGATCATATAGACTTCACCCAAGTCTTCCCAAAGGCTCTACTTGGCACTTTATTGAAGCAAAAACTATAAAACATGATTACTACAGTAGCATAATCATGTGAACACACAAAAACAGTAAGGGTAAATATTGGGTTGTCTCCCAACAAGCGATTTTCTTTAATGCCTTTCTAGCTAGGCATGATGATGACAATGATGCTCACATAAAGGATAAGAATTGAAACATAACGGGAGCATCATGAAGAATATGACTAGCACATTTAAGTCTAATCCACTTCCTATGCATAGGGATTTTGTGAGCAAACAACTTATGGGAACAATAATCAACTAGCATAGGAAGGAAAAACAAGCATAACTTCAAAATTTTAAGCACATAGAGAGGAAACTTGATATTATTGCAATTCCTACAAGCATATGTTCCTCCCGCATAATAATTTTCAGTAGCATCATGAATGAATTAAACAATATAACCAGAACCTAAAGCATTCTTTTCACGATCTACAAGCATAGAAAATTTACTACTCTCCACATAAGCAAAATTCTTCTCGTTCGGAATGGTGGGAGTGTCATAAGAGACTTGAACACTATAAATTGTTTCCACATTAAAAGAGTAATGTTCAGAAAAAGGATAATCATAATCATGGAAAGTTTTATAAATATAATCATCACTACTTTTTATAGCATAAGTTTCATCACAATAATCATCATAAGTAGCAACTTCGTTCTCATCATAATCAATTGAAACCTCTCCCAAGATAGTGGAATCATCACTAAATAAAGTTGACACTCTTCCAAATCCACTTTTATATTCATCACAATAAGATTCAACATCTTCCAAAATAGTGGGATCACTACTTCCTAAAGTTGACACTCTTCCAAACCCACTTTCATCAATATAATCATCATAGGTAAGAGGCATTCTATCATCATAACAACTTTGCATATCAAAACTTGGGAGGCAAAAAATATCATCTTCATTAAACGTAGCATCCCAAAGCTTGGGACAAACATTAATTTCAGCAAATATATTCTCAAATATGTCATCCTCATCAAACATAGCTTCCCCAAGCTTGGGCATTTTCATATCATAAGCATAATCACTCTCATCATTAAAAATATGGATAGCACCAACGGTATAGCAATTATCATCATCACAATGAGTAGTAGGAGCAACATCATTTGAGAGGTATACCTTTTTACCTTTGTTGCTCCTTCTTTTCCTTTTCACATTATGTGTGGGTCCAACCTTCTTCTTTGAGCTCCTTATTGATGAGATTGGTTGAATAGAAAGCTCCTCCTCGTTACCTGATTCATCATAAGAAATAATAGGAGGATATTGGGAAGTCTCTTCCCTTTCATTAGTATTCTCATCATCTTCTATTTGCTTTCTTTTCTTTATGTAATTGGTAATATAATGATTTTCAATGCAATTCACCACACAATACATATAAATCTTCTCTAGATCAAAATCAAGAAATCTATCAAGATTAAATTTTGGAATACCCTCAGTTATACGTTTCATTTCTTCATACCCCAAAAGAAGACTAAGCTCTTTATGATGCCCAAGGGTAATCAAGTTATCACAATTTTTGGACAAGATTCGATCATGAAACAATTTGCATTAGAGATTTAATGACCACGTTCATTGCAAAGTTCACAAGGGGCACGAAAAATATTGAATCTTTCAGCACAATCATCAAGACTTTCTTGCAAACCTTTAGTTTCTAAATACTTATGCCTCTTGCAATATCTATCTTCCCTGTTTGGTGTGTACTTGCAAACCCAATCTACTCCACAAAAATCAACATGCTTATAAGAGACATTTTCATCATAACTAGTGCAATCATCATTAGTACTATGGATATTCAAGGAGTTCATACTAACAACATTGCAATCATGCTCATCATTCAAAGATTTAGTGTCAAACATTCTATAGATTTTTTCTCCTAGCATTTGAGCACAATTTTCCTTACCATCATACTTACGAAAGATATTAAAAAGACGAAGCGTATGAGACAAACTTAACTCCATTTTTTTTCTTTTATAAACTAAACTAGTGATAAAACAAGAAACAAAAAGATTTGATTGCAAGATCTAAAGATATACCTTCAAGCACTCACCTCCCCGGCAACGGCGCCAGAAAAGAGCTTGATATCTACTACACAGCCTTCTTCTTGTAGACGTTGTTGGGCCTGCAAGTGCACAGGTTAGTAGGACAGTAGCAAATTTCCCTCAAGTGGATGACCTAAGGTTTATCAATCCGTGGGAGGTGTAGGATGAAGATGGTCTCTCTCAAACAACCCTGTAACCAAATAACAAAGAGTCTCTTGTGTCCCCAACACACCCAATACAATGGTAAATTGTATAGGTGCACTAGTTCAACGAAGAGATGGTGATACAAGGGCATTATGGATGGTAGATAAAGGTATTTGTAATCTGAAATTATAAAAACAGCAAGGTAGCAAGTGATAAAAGTGAGCGTAAACGGTATTGCAATGGTAGGAAACAAGGCATAGGGTTCATACTTTCACTAGTGCAAGTTCTCTCAACAATAATAACATAGATAGATAATATACCAATCCCTCAACATGCAACAAAGAGTCACTCCAAAGCCACTAATAGAGGAGAACAAACGAAAAGATTATGGTAGGGTACGAAACCACCTCAAAGTTATCCATTTTGATCTATCTATTCAAGAGTCCGTAGTAAAATAACATAGAGCTATTCTTTCCGTTCAATCTATCATAGAGTTCATACTAGAATCACACCTTAAGACACAAATCAACCAAAACCCTAATGTCACCTAGATACTCCATTGTCACCTCAAGTATCCGTGGGCATGATTATACGATATGCATCACACAATCTCAGTTTCATCTATTCAACCAACACAAAGTACTTCAAAGAGTGCCCCAAAGTTTCTACGGAGAGTCAAGACGAAAATGTGTGCCAACCCCTATGCATAGGTTCATGGGCGGGACCCGCAAGTTGGTCACCAAAACATACATCAAGTGGCACATGATATCCCATTGTCACCAAAGATAAGCACGACAAGACATACATCAACTGTTCTCAAATCATTAAAGACTCAATCCGATAAGATAACTTCAAGAGGAAAACTCAATTCATCACAAGAGAGTAGAGAGGTAGAAACATCATAAGATCCAACTATAATAGCAAAGCTCGCGATACATCAAGATCGTGCCATAGAGAGAACACGAGAGAGAGAGAGAGAGATCAAACACATAGCTACTGGTACATACCCTCAGCCCCAAGGGTGAACTACTCCCTCCTCGTCATGGAGAGCGTCGGGATGATGAAGATGGCCACTGGTGAGGGATCCCCCCTCCGGCAGGGTGCCGGAACACGATCCCGAGAGGTTTTTGGTGGCTACAGAGGCTTGCGGCGGCGGAACTCCCGATCTATCTTCGTTGTTGATGTTTTTAGGGTACATGGACTTATATAGGCGAAAGAAGTCGGTCGGGGGGTGCTCGAGGGGCCCAGGAGATAGGGGGTGCGCCCAGTAGGGGGGGCCCTCCTGTCTCCTGGCCTCCTCGAGGCTCTTCTGACGTGAACTCTAAGTCTCCCGGATCATATTCTTCCCAAAAATCACGCTCCCGAAGGTTTCATTCCATTTGGACTCCGTTTGATATTCCTTTTCTTCGAAATACTAAAACAAGCAATAAAACAGCAATATGGGCTGGGCCTCTGGTTAATAGGTTAGTGCCAAAAGTAGTATAAAAGTGTATAATAAAGCCCGTAATCATTCAAAACAGATAATAAAATAGTAAGAATGCTTCATAAATTATAGATACGTTGGAGACGTATCAATGACGTTCGGACACACCCTTATGCTGTGGTGTTTCAGGTGGCATGAGTTTGTGAAACTATTCCACATTATTTTAACTGAAAGCCAAACTCATAACTCAAATATTATCTCCACAATCAGATCGTAGAAACTTTATTTTCTTGTTACGATGATTTTCCACTTCACTCTGAAATTCTTTGAACCTTTCAACTGTTTCAGACTTATGTTTCATCAAGTAGATATACCCATATCTGCTCAAATCATCTGTGAAGGTCAGAAAATAACGATACCTGCCACGAGCCTTAATACTCATTGGTCTGCATACATCAGTATGTATTATTTCCAACAAGTCAGTAGCTCGTTCCATTGTTCCGGAGAACGGAGTTTTAGTCATCTTGCCCAAAAGGCACGGTTCGCAAGCATCAAATGATTCATAACCAAGTGATTCTGAAAATCCATCTTTATGGAGTTTCTTCATGCGCTTTACACCGATATGACCCAAACGGCAGTGCCACATATAAGTTTGCACTATCATTATTAACTTTTGCATCTTTTGGCATCAATATTATGAATATGTGTATCACTACGATCGAGATCCGACAAACTATTTTCATTGGGTGTATGACCATTGAAGGTTTTATTCATGTAAACAGAATAACAATTATTCTCTGACTTTAAATGAATAACCATATTGCAATAAGCATGATCAAATCATATTCATGCTCAACGCAAACGCCAAATAACATTTATTTAGGTTTAACACTAATCCCGAAAGTATAGGGAGTGTGTGATGATAATCATATCAATCTTGGAACTACTTCCAACACTCATCGTCACTTCCCCTTCAACTAGTCTCTGTTTATTCTGTAACTCCTGTTTCGAGTTACTAATCTCAGCAACCGAACAAGTATCAAATACTCAGGGGCCACTCTAAACACTAGTAAGGCACACATCAATAACCTGTATATCAAATATACCCTTGTTCACTTTGCCATCCTTCTTTATCCACCAAATATTCAGGGCATTTCCACTTCGAGTGACCATTTCCTTTGCAGTGTAAGCACTCAGTTTCAGGCTTTGGTCCAGCTTTGGGCTTCTTCGCGGGAGTGACAACTTGCTTGTCATTCTACTTGAAGTTCCCTTTCTTTCCCTTTGCCCTTTTCTTGTAACTAGTGGTCTTGTCAATCATCAACACTTGATGCTTTTTCTTGATTTCTACCTTCATCGATTTCAACATCACGAAGAGCTCGGGAATCGTTTTTGTCATCCCTTGCATACTATAGTTCATCACGAAGTTCTAATAACTTGGTGATGGTGACTAGAGAACTCTGTTAATCACTATCTTATCTGGAAGATTAACTCCCACTTGATTCAAGTGATTGTAGTACTCAGACAATCTAAGCACTTGCTCACTAGTTGAGCAATTCTCCTCCATCTTTTAGGCGAAGTATTTGTCGGAGGTCTCATACCTCTTGACACGTGCATGAGTCTGAAATATCAATTTCATCTCATGGAACATCTCATATGTTCCGTGACGTTTCAAAAACGTTTTTGTAGTCCCGGTTCTAAGCCATAAAGCATGGTGCACAAAACTATCAAGTAGTCATCATATTGAGCTAGCCAAACGTTCATAACATTTGCATCTGCTCCTGCAATAGGTCTGTCACCTAGCGGTGCATCAAGGACATAATTATTTTGTGCAGCAATGAGGATAAACCTCAGATCACGGACCAAGTCTGCATCATTGCTACTAACATCTTTCAACTTAGTTTTCTCTAGGAACACATATAAAAACATAGGGAAGCAACAACGCGAGCTATTGATCTACATCATAATTTGCAAAATACTACCAGGACTAAGTTCATGATAAATTAAAGTTCAATTAATCATATTACTTAAGAACTCCCACTTAAATAGACATCCCTCTAATCATCTAAGTGATCACGTGATCCAAATCAACTAAACCATGTCCGATCATCACGTGAGATGGAGTAGTTTTCAATGGTGAACATCACTATGTTGATCATATCTACTATATGATTCACGCTCGACCTTTTGGTCTCAGTGTTCCGAGGCCATATCTGTATATGCTAGGCTCGTCAAGTTTAACTTGAGTATTCCGCTTGTGCAACTGTTTTGCACCCGTTGTATTTGAACGTAGAGCCTATCACACCCGATCATCACGTGGTGTCTCAGCACGAAGAACTTTTGCAACGGTGCATACTCAGGGAGAACACTTATACCTTGAAATTTAGTGAGAGATCATCTTATAATGTTACTGTCAAACAAAGCAAAATAAGATGCATAAAGGATATGCAATCAATATAAATGATATGATATGGCCATCATCATCTTGTGCTTGTGATCTTCATCTCCGAAGCACCGTCATGATCACCAGCGTCACCGGCGCGACATCTTGATCTCCATCGTAGCATCGTTGTCGTTTTGCCACCTATTGCTTCTACGACTATCACTACAATAAAGCGACAACCATATGGCTCCTGCCAGTTGCCGATAACTGGTTACAAAACATGATCATCTCATACAATAAAATATAGCATCACATCTTGACCATATGATATCACAACATGCCCTGCAAAAACAAGTTAGATGTCCTCTACTTTGTTGTTGCAAGTTTTACGTGACTGCTACGGGCTGAGCAAGAACCGTTCTTACCTACACATCAAAACCACAACGATAGTTCGTCAAGTTAGTGATGTTTTAACCTTCTCCAGGACCGGGCATAACCACACTCGGTTCAACTAAAGTTGGAGAAACTGACACCCGCCAGCCACCTATGTGCAAAGCAAGTCGGTAGAACCAGTCTCGTGTAAGCGTATGCGTAATGTCAGTCCGGGCCGCTTCATCCAACAATACCGCCAAACCAAAGTATGACATGCTGGTAAGCAGTATGACTTGTATCGTCCACAACTCACTAGTGTTCTACTCGTGCATATAACATCTACGCATAAAACCTGGCTCGGATGCCACTGTTGGGGAACATAGTAATTTAAAAAAAAATCCTACGCACACGCAAAATCATGGTGATGCATAGCAACGAGAGGGGAGAGTGTTGTCCACGTACCCTCGTAGACCGAAAGCGGAAGCGTTAGCACACCGCAGTTGATGTAGTCGTATGTCTTCACGATCTGACCGATCCAAGTACCGAACATACGACACCTCCGAGTTCAGCACACGTTCAGCTCGATGACGTCCCTCGAACTCCGATCCAGCCGAGCTTTGAGGGAGAGTTCCGTCAGCACGTCGGCGTGATGATGATGATAATGTTCTACCGACGCAGGGCTTCGCCTAAGCACCGCTACGATATTATCGAGGTGGATTATGGTGGAGGGGGGAACCGCACACGGCTAAGAGATCCAAGGGATCAATTATTGTGTCTCTGGGGTGCCCCCTGCCCCCGTATATAAAGGAGCAAGGGGGGAGGCGGCCGGCCTAGGAGGAGGGCGCGCCAAAGGGGGAGTCCTACTCCCAACGGGAGTAGGACTCCTCCTTCCCTTGTTGGAGTAGGAGAGAAGGAAAGAGGGGGAGAGGAAGAAGGAAAAGGGGGTTGTACCCCTTGTCCAATTCGGACCAGAGGGGGACCGCGCGCCTCCTTCCTTTTGGCCTCTCTCCTCTATTCCCGTATGGCCCAATAAGGCCCATATACTCCCTGGCGAATTCCCGTAACTTTCCGGTACTCCGAAAAATACCCGAATCACTCGGAACCTTTCCGAAGTCCGAATATAGTCGTCCAATATATCGATCTTTATGTCTCGACCATTTCGAGACTCCTCGTGATGTACCCGATCTCATCCGGGACTCCAAACTTCCTTCGGTACATCAAAATACATAAACTCATAATATAACCGTCAGCGAACTTTAAGCGTGCGGACCCTACGGGTTCGAGAACTATGTAGACATGACCGAGACACGTCTCCGATCAATAACCAATAGCGGAACCTAGATGCTCATATTGGCTCCTACATATTCTACGAAGATCTTTATCGGTCAAACCGCATAACAACATACGTTGTTCCCTTTGTCATCGGTATATTACTTGCCCAAGATTTGATCGTCGGTATCTCAATACCTAGTTCAATCTCGTTACCGGCAACTCTCTTTACTCGTTACGTAATGCATCATCCCGTAACTAACTCATTAGCTACATTGCTTGCAAGGCTTATAGTGACATGCATTACCGAAAGGGCCCAGAGATACCTCTCTGACAATCGGAGTGACAAATCCTAATCTTGAAATACGCCAACTCAACATGTACCTTCGGAGACACTTGTAGATCTCCATTATAATCACCCAATTATGTTTTGACGTTTTGTAGTACACAAAGTGTTTCTCCGGTAAACGGGAGTTGCATAATCTCATAGTCATAGGAACATGTATAAGTCATGAAGAAAGCAATAGCAACATACTAAACGATCAAGTGCTAAGCTAACGGAATGGGTCAAGTCAATCACATCATTCTCCTAATGATGTGATCCCATTAATCAAATGACAACTCATGTATATGGTTAGGAAACACAACCATCTTTGATCAACGATCTAGTCAAGTAGAGGCATACTAGTGACACTATGTTTGTCTATGTATTCACACATGTATTATGTTTCCGGTTAATACAATTCTAGCATGAAAAACAAACATTTATCATGATATAAGGAAATACATAATAACTTTATTATTGTCTCTAGGGCATATTTCCTTCACTACTCCTACTAGGAGGAGGACTCCTCCCCTCCTTGGCGCGCCCAAGGGCCGGTCAGCACCCCCCCTTGCTCCTTTATATACGGGGGCAGGGGGCACCCTAGGACACACAAGTTGACATTGTTTAGCCGTGTGTGGTGCCCCCCTCCATAGTTACACACCTCGGTCATATCGTCGTAGTGCTTAGGCGAAGCCCTGCGCCGGTAACTTCATCATCACCATCACCACGCCGTCATGCTGACGAAACTCTCCCTCGGTCTCAACTGGATCAAGAGTACGAGGGACGTCCCCGAGCTGAACGTGTGATGATCGCGGAGGTGTCGTACGTTCGGTGCTAAGATCGGTCGGATCGTGAAGACGTACGACTACATGAACCGCATTGTCATAACGCTTTCGCTTTCGGTCTACGAGGGTACGTGGACACACTCTCCCCTCTCATTGCTATGCATCACATAGATAGATCTTGCGTGATTGTAAGAATTTTTTTAAAATTACCGCGTTCTCCAATACAAGCTTATGTAGGTGAACAACGTGAGCGATGGTAGGATGAGAGCAGCTAACTGAAGGTTACCCCTTATTGGAGAACCTCCAGTGCACACTTTTGGTTGCCTGGGACCACGTCAAGTGGTGCATCCAGCTGCCGCCGCATGTTGCATGTTGGCCATTTTCTTTGGATTTTGTTTTTGTTTTTATTTTTTACACTTTTTTGGGTTTAAGATGAGTTTTTTCCGGTATTTTGGCTCTTCAGACTTCCCCCACTTTTCTAGGTTTTCGAGAATATTTTGCACGGAAAAGAATTGTGCTTCACAGGAATTGAAAAAAATTATGCTACCATAAGAGACACAAATTTGCTTCTCGTCGAGGCACATATTTGGTTCCACGAGAAGCATCGAAAAGGAAAAATAATTCTTCTTCCATGAGAAGCACATATTTACTTCTCGTGGAGGCACATTGCTTTCGGGAAATCACAACTGTACTTACCGGGAAAAGAAAATACAGTGCTTCCACAAGATGCACATATTTGTTTATTGTGGAGGCACAAATTTACTTTCGCGAGAAGCATTATGTGCTTCCACGAGAAGCACACAGATTTGCTTCTCATGGAGGCATAGATTTCCTTCTCGTGGAGGCGCAAATTTCCTTCCGAGGAAAAAAGAAATAGTGTTTTCGTAAGAAGCACATATTTGCTTCTGCGGGAAGCACAACTATGCTTCTCGAAAGGGGAAATGGTGAAAAATCAAAACAATGCTTCCGGCTTCAGGTTTTTTCTTCCTTTTTTTGCCATTCTTTTTTTCGGTTGCCGATTTTTATGGGAGTTTTCTATTTTTTTCAAGTTTTTAGTTTTTTCCATTAAAAAAAAGTTTGTTGAAACCTATTAACATGAAATCAAGTTTTGAAGATGTCGACACGAGAAATCCAACGGTGAGAATGGTTCAAGATTCGGATGCATGATTCAAAAGATAAAACTTTTCATTAAACAAAGTACAAAAAAGGGAAAACTTCAGTTGCAACAAGTGGCGCATATGCAGTGCGCCACCTGTCATCGCCTGAGAAGTTGAAAGTGATCTTCGTAAGGGTAACCCTTAATTAGTGATTTGTGGTAAGGTTCCGCTTGCTAGGGCGCGCGCCAATGTCTCGCTAATAGCGAGACGTAGGGCAGCCTCGCCTGGGCCGGCCCAGCGCATGGGAGGCCACAGGCCACAACCTCTTTTGCTCAATTTTTTCATTTATTTCATTTTTACTTTGTTTATGCTTCCATGTGACATTTGAAAATATTAATAATTCATTTGAAAGTTGTTAAGTCTGTACAAAAAAATGATTCTGATGTATACAAGAAATGTACAATGTGTATGGAAAAAATAGACATAAATTTTTTATGTTTTCAAAAATGTTAATCATTTATTCAGAATTATATAAAAAGTGTTTCCAATGCATACAAAATGTACAATGTGTACCGAAAAAACAGACCTAAAAATATAGGTTTTAGAAGTGTTAATCATTTATTTGAAAAATGTAAAATATGTATATAAAAAATGTACGATCTGTATGAAAAATGTAGAAATAAAATATACGTTTAGAAAAATGTAAACCATATATTCCAAAAAATTTAAACATGTATATATAAAATGTTCCTAATGTAAACAAAAAATGTATATTTTTTATGGAAAAAGTAGACATAAAAATGTTATATGTTTAGGAAATGTTAATCATGTACTTTCAAAATGTTGAAAGTGTATTTTTTTATTTATATAAAAAAATATAGAAGATGTATGAAGAAGGTAAACGTAAAAAAAAAATAAGTTCTCAAAAAAAATGTTAATCATGTATTTGACAAATGTTAAATGTGTATATAAAAAGGGTTCCTAATACATATGAAAAATGTACAAAGAAAAAGGAAGAAATCAAATAAAAACCTAAAAAGAAAAACAAAGAAACAAAGAAAACAAAAAAGGTTAAAAAAAGAGAAGAAAATTAAAAAGAAAACAAACTCAAAACCAGTAGAGCAAGCAAGCGATAGATCCCGAAGTGAGCGAGCGATCGAGGAGAAGGGGGCCAGCCCATTACAACATGAGGCAAAAACATCTTCATGCAAGCGAATCATAGGACTAGCAACTCTGCGGGGCTCTTACAAGGGTCACTTTTATGGTCTGGGAGCACGCCAACTAGTCCACCCACCCATCGCCATGTGTCGCGAGCCAGGGGCTCCTCTGGATATCGTTTTTAAAAAATTTCTGTACATGTTTTCAGGCTTAGATGGTTTTTTCTGCTTTCCCCTAGGTTTTGAAGTTCTTTTGTGAAGCACTGTTGTGCTTCTCGAAAAGGGAAAAAATTATGCTTCCACAAGAAACATAGATTTTATTCTGTGAGAAGCAATGCTTCTCGAAAAAGGGAAAAATATGTACTTTCATGAGGGAAACACATCTCGAAAAAGGAAAATATTTGTGCTTCCACGAGAAGGAAAATTTGCTTTTCGTGCAGGCACGGATTTGCTTCTGCGAGAAGCATAGTTGCGCTTCTGGGAAAAAAATAATATGAGAAGCACATATTCGCTCTCATAGAAGCTTAGTTTTGTGTCTATTGTGCTTCTCAAAAAAGAAAAAAAAATACTGCAACCATGCTTTCGGGCTCTGGTTTTTTCTTCCTTTTTCCCATATTAGTTTTTCTGGTTGCCTTTTTTTGTTTTTTTCTCGATTTTTTTTCATTTTTTCTATTTTTTCGCCATCCAGTTTTTCGTTTAAAAAAAGTTTGTCGAAACTTATGAACACGAGATCTGGTTTTAAAAGTCTCAATGCAAGAAATATAACAGTGAAATCACCTCAGTATTTAGACGCGTGATTGAAAAGATGAAACCTTTTGAATAAATGAATCCACGAAAAAAAGAGAAACTTTCAGTTTGCGACAACTGACACATACAACGTCTGAGAATGGGGGGCGGGTGACTTTTGGAACAGTAAAATCCTTAGCTATAAGGATATCAACAATGTGTAGATGTGGCATTGCCTCTAACATAGGTCCCACACGTTTGCCTCTAAGCTCATATGACAATGGTGCAGTGTACAACATTTCCTGCATCCTCTAAAATAGCACCCACTCAACAAGTAATTCATCCATGCCTTTAGAACTGTTTACATGCGTGAGACAACCGAGCCATAAAAGCACAAGATTCTTTTGCATTTTTTATGTGGTTGGAGGCAGCCTCTTACCTTCAAGACGACACTAATGGTTTTTTCATTAGAGGCAAGGGCTACAGTCTATAGCGTGTGCCTCTAAGGCTTTAGAGGCAGACTTAGGGGCGCAAAAAGACCATTATACTATGAATGCTCTAAGCAAGATATACTCGCCGCGGCTTACTAGAAGAGCGATACATGAAGCTAAAAGAAGAAGAAGAAGAAGAAGAAGAAGAAGAAGAAGAAGAAGAAGAAGAAGAGGAAGAAGAAGAAGAAGAAATTTTTGTCCAAAAGGACCACTTCCCCAGTGGATTTGTCAAAAAAGACCACCTCTGAGAGCAAATGTCAGAAAGGACTAGCCCAGCCGTGGCGGGCGACACGTGGAGCCTGCCGCCACACAACGAGGCGGCCAGTGGCGCATAACAGGACGCGAGTCTCGCGTGCGCCGCGACGGAACGGGGCATGGGCCTATGGGCCCGGCCGCCATGATGTGAGGCGGCCGGTGCTGCTGCTGCTCCCGCACACGCCGACAACCTCACTGTTGCTCCGCGAGGTGACAACACCGAATCCGATGCCCAAGCCGACGTGACCTTGTTTTGCTTTCTGCCACAAGTTCCGATGCTCAGGAATTGGATTCCCGCCTAAACTTTGACGTCTCATGTACTAATTCCTACACAGACGACACTGATTAAAGCACCGCGTGATTCCTTCAGTCTATTGCTGCAGTCGACGCGACAACACTCAGGCATGCTGATTTCTACGTGTAATTTCCTGCCGCACGCCCAACAGTGTTGCTGTTGCTGCGTGTGATGAGACACCACGATGCTGGAATCTGAGGCCGCGGTAGGTGAGTTCTATCTCGTTTCGCCGACAATACAATGCTCCTCTTCTTTTTATATGCACAACCATGGCTCCGTGCGCAGGCGTTCTCTCTCGAATCTCTCTGGTTGCCTTATGTGCCTCTATGCTCTCTTTAAGTCTACAAGAACACACAAAAATAAAAACTCGGTAGCCACTTTCACTCGTGATTTTGGGTGATTTAGAGTTGGATTTTGAAGATGGTGAAGTTGAAGAAAAGATAGATGAAGGTAAGATCTATCCATTTTTGTTGGTTTCATTCGCATGTATGATGTTTTTGTTCTTTTTGATTAGTTCCTAATTGTGCATTCTCTGTTGCTTTAGGCATTATTTCAACACTTTGTGGAATCATTTGGAGTTTCTTGATAGGATTTGTCGTGCGAAGTGAAGTACAAAGGGGAAGATAGCGGTATGAGCTTTGCAATACATGGATTTTTTTGTGCATGTACGGTGGAAATTAGTTAGTTATTTAGACCGTCATTACCTATGTGATGTTTACTGCTTAGAAGTTAGAAAAGTTTTCAGACGAGATATGTTGCGTTTATAGTGCTTTTATCAGAAGAGTAGGTTGAAGATGTTGTAGATCAATGTTAGCCGGTATTTTAGATCAGCGTTAGGCCTTTCAGATGCATCAGTTTAGTTTGACATGCAAGAAGTTCTTAATATGAGTTTGTACTATAATTGGTATTGGCATGGTTAAATGTGATGTTATTTCATGTGGTATGTTTATAATAAGTTCTATAGTTAGGAAATGTAGGTAATTTTTGTTATCTCGCAAAAATGATAGTTATCTATATTAAGATTAGATGCTAATTTCCTTAATAATATATGTAATTAGGTAAACAAAATATTATCTGAGTAGCAAACAAAGAGGAGAAGATGGAGGTTATTATTTCGAACCATTGTGACGCTTAATTTTACTCGGAACGACATCCATATTGGAGCTGAGGTATAAATGACGCCGTGTAATACTGTGAATATATTTTATAATGATTTACTCTTGTGAATGATGTTATCGTTACTGTGAATATTTGTCGTATTATGTTGAAGTCTAAGCAAATGATACTAAGAACAAACTGACTTTTTCTCTGTTGTGAATATTTGTCATTATTATTCGTAAACAAAGTATGTTTAAAGTGTAAGCAAATGATATTAAAAACAAACCTATTATTTGTAAAGAAAATACATTTTTTTCTAGTCATCTGATACTAAGAAAATTGATTAGTTTTTAACAAGAATACATATGTTAATATCATATGTTAAAAAATAACAAAAATACAGATATTAAAATGGTATCCCCCTTATTGTTATATTTAAAGTTTTAGTCGACTAATCATACAATATTTGATTACTAATTATCTGAAATTTAAATATGGATGTTGGGTAGGTACTACTATGGAAAATCTGTTAGTATATTATGGTGACATCGTACGCGAGGTCATTTTGGGGTGGATGTGTCCTTGTGCGGGTCGACTACAGTTGTAGTGAGAGACATGGTCAACGTAGGTTATGCAGTAGCCAGAAGGTGCATCCGAGCAGTGTTTGGACCAATGATGCAGGGGAAAAATGACGATGGAGGTTGATACATATCCAACGTATTTATAATTTTCGATTGTTTCATGCTATTATATTACCTGTTTTGGATGCTTATGGGCTTTATTTTACACATTTATATCATTTTTGGGACTAACCTACTAACCGGAGGCCCAGCCCGTATTGCTGTTTTTTTGCCTATTTCAGTATTTCGAAGAAAAGGAATATCAAACAGAGTCCAAACGGAATGAAACCTTCGGGAACGTGATTTTTGGAATGAACGTGATCCAGAGGACTTGGAGTGCAAGTCAAGAAGCAGCCGAGGCAACCACGAGGGTTGAGGGCGTGCCCACCCCTACAGGGCGCGCCCCCTGTCTCATGGGCCCCTCGGGCGGCCACCGACGTACTTCTTCCTCCTATATAAGCCTACATACCCCGAAAACATCCAGGGAGCCACCAAAGAAATATCTCCGCCACCGTAACCTTCTGTATCCGCGAGATCCCATCTTGGAGCCTTCGTCGGCGCTCCGCCGGAGGGGGAATCGACCATGGAGGGCTTCTACATCAACACCATAGCCCTTCCGATGAGTTGTGAGTAGTTTACCATAGACCTTCGGGTCCATAGTTATTAGCTAGTTGGCTTCTTCTCTCTTTTTGGATCTCAATACAATGTTCTCCCCCTCTCTTGTTGAGATATATTCGATGTAAACTCTTTTTGCAGTGTGTTTGTCGAGATCCGATGAATTTTGGGTTTATGATCAAGTTTATCTATGAATAATATTTGAATCTTCTCTAAATTCTTTTATGTATGATTGAGTTATCTATGCAAGTCTCTTCGAATTATCGGTTTGGTTTGGCCTACTAGATTGATCTTTCTTGCCATTGGAGAAGTGCTTAGCTTTGGGTTCAATCTTGCGGTGTCCTTACCCAGTGACAGAAAGGGTTGCAAGGCACGTATTGTATTGTTGTCATCGAGGATAAAAAGATGGGGTTTATATCATATTGCTTGAGTTTATCCCTCTACATCATGTCATATTTCTTAACGCGTTACTCTGTTCTTATGAACTTAATACTCTAGATGCATGCTGGATAGCGGTCGATGTGTGGAGTAATAGTAGTAGATTCAGGCAGGAGTCGATCTAGTTGTCACGGACGTGATGCCTATATACATGATCATACCTAGATAATCTCATAATTATTCGCTTTTCTATCAATTGCTCGAGAGTAATTTGTTCACCCACCGTAATACTTATGCTATCTTGAGAGAAGCCACTAGTGAAACCTATGGCCCCCGGGTCTATCTTTTGTCATATAAGCTTTTCTACTTTTATTTGCATCTTTACTTTCTGCATCTATATCATAAAATACCAAAAATATATTTATCTTATCATATTATCTCTATCAGATCTCACTTTCGTAAGTGGCCGTGAAGGGATTGACAACCCCTTTATCGCGTTGGTTGCGAGTTCTTTGTTTGTTTGTGTAGGTTCGTGGGACTTGTGAGGAGCCTCCTACTGGATTGATACCTTGGTTCTAAAAAACTGAGGGAAATACTTACGCTACTGTGCTGCATCACCCTTTCCTCTTCAAGGAAAACCAACGCAAGCTCAAGACGTAGCAAGAAGGATTTCTGGCGCCGTTGTCGGGGAGGTCTTCGCTCAAGTCAAGACATACCAAGTACCCATCACAAACACATCTCCCTCGCATTTACATTATTTGCCATTTGCCTCTCGTTTTCCTCTCCTCCACTTCACCCTTGCCGTTTTATTCGCCCTTCTTTTGTTTGTCTTTTCGTTTGCTTTGATGTCCTACTTGGCTCGTTTGCTCGTTTGGTTGGAATAGTTGTTTATTTATTGCTAAACAGAGAACCTAAGATCTATGGATCCTCATCCACTTGCTAATCTTTTTAAGGGATCCAATTATGATGAACCAATTGCTAGTGAGTTTGGTGCACTAGATTATATTTATGAAGCTTTGCTCAAAATTTGTGAATCTGAAAATTATGATGAAGAAATTTATGAAGAGATTCACGATAACTCCTTGAATAAAAAGCATGATTACAATGATTTTACTATAAATTCTCTTGATGTCATTTGTGCTAATAATACGCAAAACCCTAAGCTTGGGGATGCTAGTTTTGCTATATCTACTACTTGTTGCAATGATCATGATTGGGGTAATTCTTCTTATGATCTTGAAATTTTTTTAACCCCCATGATGAATATGAGATTGATAATAGCGTTTGCAATATTATTGAAAGTGGGTTTGGAAGAGTGTCAACTTTAGATCCCACATATTTGGATTTTGATCAATCTTATGAAATTTTTGATAAAAGTGGGTTTGAAGAGGTCATGACTTTAGTTAATGTTAATCCCACTACTTTGGAAGAGTGTCAACTTTGCATGCATATGGATCGTGTTGAAAATATTTATTGTGATAGATATTTTGTTGAATTTTCTTATGATCCCACATGTAATTATTATGAGAGAGGAAAATATGGCTGTAAATTTTTTTATCTTACTAAATTACCTCTTGTCATGTTGAGATTGCTATCGTCTCTTTCTTCTTCTTTGCATATGCTAGTTTTTGCTTTCCTTGCAAATTTGTTTGCTTATAATATGCCTATGCATAGGAAGTATGTTAGACTTAGATGTGTTTGTCACATGTTTTATGATGCTCTCTTTATGCTTCAATTCTTGTCTTTTTTTGTGAGCATCTTTGAAATCTCAATGCCTAGTTAAAAAGGCTTTAAAGAAAAGCGCTTGTTGGGAGACATCCCAATATTTTTCCTTGATGTTATTCAATAAAATTTTGCATCTACTTTCTGTTTAGATGTGTTTTTATGTTTTAATTAGTGTTTGTGCCAAGTAGAACCTATAGGATAACCTATGATGATAGTTGATTTGATTCTGCTGAAAACAGAAACTTTGCGCTCACGAGAAAAAATTCAATAAATCACAGAAACGAGATTTTGCATGGATTCTTTTTTATTATGTTCAATAAACAATTTTTTTAGGACTTCCTATTTTGGTAGGATTTTTAAAGTTCTAGAAGTTTTCGTTAGTTATAGATTGCTACAGACTGTTCTGTTTTTGACAGATTCTGTTTTTCGTGTTATTTGCTTATTTTGATGCATCTATGGCTAGTAAAATAGTTTATAAACCATAGAGAAGTTGGAATACAGTAGGTTTAACATCAATATAAATAAAGAATGAGTTCATTGCACTAACTTATGTGGTGATTTTGTTTTCTTTCACTAAAGGAGCTTATGAGATTTCCTGTTGAGTTTTGTGTTGTGAAGTTTTCAAGTTTAGGGTAAAGCTTTGATGGACTATGGAATAAGGAGTGGCAAAAGCCTAAGCTTGGGGATGCCCAAGGCACCCCAAGATATTCAAAAATAGCCAAAATCCTAAGCTTGGGGATGCCCCGGAAGGCATCCCCTCTTTCGTCTTCGTTCATTGGTAACTTTACTTGGAGCTATATTTTTATTCGCCACATGATATATGTTTTGCTTGGAGCGTCATGTATTATATTAGTCTTTGCTTCTTAGTTTACCACAATCATCCTTGCTGTACACACCTTTTGGGAGAAGCCTACTTGATTGAAATTTGTTAGAATACTCTATGTGCTTCACTTATATCTTTTGAGCTTGATAGTTTTTGCTCTAGTGCTTCACTTATATCTTTTAGAGCACGTCGATTAATTAATTTTGAAGAATTGCTAGTCTCTCATGCTTCACTTATATTATTTTGAGAGTCTTTTAGAACATCATGGTATTTTCTATGGTTATAAATTGGTCCTAGAATGATGGGCATCCAAGTTGGGTATAATAAAAACTATCATAGGAAGTGAATTGGATGCTATGATCAATTTGATACTTGAAAATTGTTTTGAGATACGGAGGTAGTGATATTAAAGTCATGCTAGTTGGGTGATTATGAATTTAAAGAATGCTTGTGTTGAAGTTAGAAAGTCCCGTAGCATGCACATATGGTTAAAGTTGTGTAACAAATTTGAAACATGAAGTGTACCTGGCTTGTACATCCTTATGAGTGGCGGTCGGGGACGAGCGATGGTCTTTTCCTACCAATATATCCCTCTAGGAGCATGCACGTAGTGCTTGATTTTTGATGACTTCTAAATTTTTGCAATAAGTATATGAGTTCTTATGACTAATGTTGAGTCTATGGATTATACGCACTTTTACCTTTCCACCATTGCTAGCCTCTTCGGTACCGTGCATTGCCCTTTCTCACCTTGAGAGTCGGTGCAAACTTTGCTGGTGCATCCAAACCCCGTGATATGATACACTCTATCACACATAAACATCCTTATATCTTCCTCAAAACAGCCACCATACCTACCTATTTATGGCATTTCCATAGCCATTCCGAGATATATTGCCATGCAACTTTCCACCGTTCCATTCAGCATCATCATGACATACATTACTTCTGTCATATTGCCATTGCATGATCATGTAGTTGACATCGTATTTGTGGCAAAGCCATCATGCATAATTTTTATACATGTCACTCTTGATTCATTGCACCATCCCGGTACACCGCCAGAGGCATTCATATAGTCATATCTTGTTCTAGTTTCGAGTTGTAATTCCTATGCTGTAATCAATAAAAGTGTGATGGTCATTATTATTAGAGCATTGCCCAAAAAGAAAAAAAGGAAAGACCAAAAGGAAAAAAAGGCCCCAAAAATAAAAATAAAAAAAAATAAAAAAGGGGCAATGTTACTATCTCTTTTTCCACACTCGTGCTTCAAAGTAGCACCTTGTTCTTCATATAGTGAGTCTCATATGTTGTCACTTTCATATACTAGTGGGATTTTTTCATTATAGAACTTGGCTTGTATATTCCTACGATGGGCTTCCTCAAATGCCCTAGGTCTTCGTGAGCAAGCAAGTTGGATGCACACCCACTAGTTTTCTTTTGTTGAGCTTTCATTCATTTATAGCTCTAGTGCATCCGTTGCATGACAATCCCTACTCCTCGTGTTGACATCAATTTATGGGCATTTCCATAGCCCGTTGATTATCCTCGTCAATGTGAGACTTTCTCCTTTTTTTGTCTTATCCACACAATCCCCAATCATTATTCTATTCCACCCATAGTGCTATATCCATGGCTCACGCTCATGTATTGCGTGAAGGTTAAAAAAGTTTGAGATTATTTAAGTATGAAACAATTGCTTGGCTTGTCATCAGGGGTGTAGAAGTTGGGAACATCTTTGTGTGACGAAAATGAAGCATAGCCTAACTATATGATTTTGTAGGGATAAACTTTCTTTAGCCATGTTATTTTGAGAAGACATGATTGCTTTTATTAGTATGATTGAAGTATTACTATTTCTTTTGTCAATATGAACTTTTATTTTGAATCATTTGGATCTGAACATTCATGCCACAATAAAGAGAAAATACATTGAGAATTATGCTAGGTAGCATTCCACATCAAAAATTCTGTTTTTATCATTTACTTACTCAAGGACGAGCAGGAATTAAGCTTGGGGATGCTTGATACGTCTCCAACGTATCTATAATTTTTGATTGTTCCATGCTATTATATTACCTGTTTTGGATGTTTATGGGCTTTATTTTACACATTTATATCATTTTCCGGACTAACCTACTAACTGGAGGCCCAGCCCGTATTGCTGTTTTTTTGCCTATTTCAGTATTTCGAAGAAAATGAATATCAAGCGGAGTCCAAACGGAATGAAACCTTCGGGAGCGTGATTTTTGGAACGAACGTGATCCAGAGGACTTGGAGTGCAATTCAAGAAGCAGCCGAGGTAGCCACAAGGGTGGGGGCGCGCCCACCCCTACAGGGTGTGCCCCCTATCTCGTGGGCCCCTCGGGCGGCCACCGACGTACTTCTTCCTCCTATATAAGCCTACATACGCCGAAAACATCCATGAAGCCATCAAAGAAATATTTCCGCCACCGTAACCTTCTGTATCCGTGAGATCCCATCTTGGAGCCTTCACCGGCGCTCCGCCGGAGGGGGAATCGACCATGGAGGGCTTCTACATCAACACCATAGCCCTTCCGATGAGTTGTGAGTAGTTTACCACAGACCTTCGGGTCCATAGTTATTAGCTAGTTGTCTTCTTCTCTCTTTTGGATCTCAATACAATGTTCTCCCCCTCTCTTGTGGAGATCTATTCGATGTAAACTCTTTTTGCGGTGTGTTTGTCGAGATCCGATGAATTGTTGGTTTATGATCAAGTTTATCTATGAATAATATTTGAATCTTCTCTGAATTCTTTTATGTATGATTGCGTTATCTTTGCAAGTCTCTTCGAATTATCGGTTTGGTTTGGCCTACTAGATTGATCTTTCTTGCCATGGGAGAAGTGCTTAGCTTTGGGTTCAATCTTGCGATGTCCTTACCCAGTGACAGAAAGGGTTGCAAGGCACGTATTGTATTGTTGCCATCGAGGATAAAAAGATGGGGTTTATATCATATTGCTTGAGTTTATCCCTCAACATCATGTCATCTTTCTTAATGCGTTACTCTGTTCTTATGAACTTAATACTCTAGATGCATGCTGGATAGCAGTCGATGTGTGGAGTAATAGTAGTAGATGCAGGCAGGAGTCGGTCTACTTTTCATAGACGTTATGCCTATATACATGATCATACCTAGATAATCTCATAATTATTTGCTTTTCTATCAACTGCTCGACAGTAATTTGTTCACCCACTGTAATACTTATGCTATCTTGAGAGAAGCCACTAGTGAAACCTATGCCCCCCGGGTCTATCTTTTATATATAAGCTTTTCTACTTTTATTTGCATCTTTACTTTCTGCATCTATATCATAAAATATCAAAAAAATATTTATCTTATCATATTATCTCTATCAGATCTCACTTTCGCAAGTGGCCGTGAAGGGATTGACAACCCCTTTATCGCGTTGGTTGCGAGTTCTTTGTTTGTTTGTGTAGGTTCGCGGGACTTGTGAGGAGCCTCCTACTGGATTGATACCTTGGTTCTCAAAAACTGAGGGAAATACTTACGCTACTGTGCTGCATCACCCTTTTCTCTTCAAGGAAAACCAACACAAGCTCAAGATGTAGCAGAGGCCTTCGGCGTTGATGGAGGAAATGATGGGACAGTTGCCCATTGGGGTTTGCAGTCGGTCACATGTGATAAGTCATGGGGGTCGTACATGAGGTTTGCAAGCAATCCCAATAACTCTATGTTTGGAGAGCCGATGGTGTATTTGGAGTTCATTTCTGCCAGTGATGTTGCCGGATGCAGTAGCGGGGGTGGTGAGATGGAGTTGGCCATCACAGCAGCTCCTAGCGTCAGCCGATCGAAATCGACATGCAGCCAGCAAGTGTATGACACAGGATATAGGCCTGCGACCGTTAACATGATAGAACACGTGGAGGGATTACCAGAGGTGCTAGATGATGATGATCATTCTTCTGCGTCTTCGGAATCAGACGAAGAAGAAGTTGTTCCTCCTCAGAGGGATGTCGTGGCACCATTGCAATCTGGGTTTTTACAGGATATGATCATGACCAATGAATTTCACTCTGTTTCCGGCTTAGAAGCGGGAAGCCTGGAGGTTGGGCAGATTTTTCCAGACAAGAGATCTGCATACTAGACAATAGATAGCTATGCAATCTCCTCCACCGCCAACATAGAGTGAAGCAGTTTGATAAAAAGAGTTGAAGGTCATATGCATCCATTCTGAGAATGGTTGCCGTGGAAGAGTTCTCGCTAAACTGAAGCGTGGGGTATGTCAGCCATGGCATATCACAAAAATAGTGGAGCATAGCTGTGACCAAACTGGGACTCTTTCAGATCACCACAATGTGACTGCAAGGTATGTGTCACAGCTGATGGAAACAGTTGTGTAGGAAAGTCTCAACATTAGTATTAGGGCTTTGCAGAAAACTGCAGCAAATCAGATTGGTTTCCCTGTCAGCTACAGCAAGGCTAGGCGTGAAAAGGAAAATATATTCCAGAGGTTGTATGGAACCTATGAGGAGGCCTATTCTTATGCCCCAAAATGCTTCATCAGATATCAAGTGGCAAGTGCTAACATGGGGACTCAAGTTTGGCGGAAGGGACGTCCTAACCCAATGAACCCAGGTGAGCTAATCCTAAACCGCTTATTCTGGGAATTCACCCAACTATTCAAGCCTTCAGGCACTGTCGCCCGGTATTATTAGTTGATGGTACCTTTCTCACTGGAAAATACAAGGGCACACTATTGGTGGCGATTGGAGCAGATGCAAATAATTAGCTTCTTCCTATTGCATATGCACTGGTCGAGAGCAAGAACAAAGATAGATGGTTGTGGTTCCTAAGCTTCCTGAAGATGGGTGTCGTGAAAGACCGTGAAGGTGTTTACATCATCTCTAATCGCAACACTGGATTATTAAGCGCTCTCAACATAATTAAGGAGTCGACAGATGAGTGGGGGTGGCCTGATCTAGAGGGAAGGTGGTGCATGAGGCATTTGGCAGCAAATTCAAAAATAAGGATTGGTTCAAGCTATTCAAGAAGATGTGCATGCAGAAAACTGAAACCAAAATGAATGCAATCTAGGCAGATATCAATGGTGAGATCGAGCACGCGGCCTTGCCGGAGAGAGAAGACCGGAGGGGTCATAGGACGGCCATAAATTTGAGCAAGTGGATTGAGGAGAATTGCCCTCATTTGTACAAGTGGGCGCAGGCTCACGGCATAGGGGCTCGCTATGGAATAATGACCAACACATGTCAGATGTGTACAATGGTGTTCTTAAAGGGGTGCGAGCCCTTCCTATCACAACCCTAATCGAAGAAACTTGGAACCGGACTCTGTCATACTTTGCAGACAGAGTCACAGTCACCAATGCACAATTTCGCCAACGACACGGTACAACTAAAAGTAAGATACATTGTACTATCGAAATAAAGCTACATTTAAGTACTAAAATAAAGCTACATTAAATTGTCGAAATTAAGATACAAACAGTTGCCAAATTTAAAATACTGCCACAGGTATCTACTAAGTCCAGCATGGATAGTTTTCTTTTCCATCGCCAGCTTCTTCTGCTGCTGTCACATCCTGATTTTTGGCCCTTTCTTTTTCTTTTGATTTTATGAGGATTTTGCTTTGGATTTCTTTTTCTGTGGCTATGTGGTCTGGAAACTGGAGAAGATAAACTCTTCTTCCTTTCCAGAGTGGCTTGTCATCCTCAAATCCTTCCCAAGACCTTGCCATTTTCATCTTGGCCCAACCCCAATATTCTTTTTCTAGGGAATATTCCTTTTTCTGTTAAAGGAATAACCCAATTTGCCCTAGGTTGTGAAGCAACCTATATTTCTGTCACTCTATAAATTCCCAAATAATTCTCATAAATTGTTTGGGTCATATCTTCCACAAACATGTCCAAATCTTTCCTTGCCATGATCAAAAATATTTCACAAATATTCCTTTCCTATTCTGCCCTAAATGGCACTTTGTGAAGCAAGTGCTATTTATATTTGCTGGTTTTCCCTTTAACTTTTTCGACATCTTTTACTATCCATATCATTGCCCTGTGCCAAATTTTAACCTCATTTTCCTAGTGAATCTTCCTCAGTGATTTTCCAAAGTTCCCGTCTGAGGGAAGCCTTTGTGAAGGAAGTACTAGCTAGGGTTATCCAAATGAGTTGAAATTTTGCACACTCCTTCATGTGCTCATATAATACCACTCCTAAAGTATTTAGATCTGCCCCATCATATATGTGAGCAAACCTTCAAATATTTGTTTCTGGCAATATTTTCAGATTGTGAAGTAAGTATATTTTATATTGCTTCAATATTGCTGAAAATTTTCCAGGACCTTCTCCTACTCATATAACCTATCGCCACAAAATTTGTCCTCATTCTATAAAGTCATTTTCCTCAACAATTTTTATCAGATTCTGTCTGGAGAGGTGCATTATGAAGGAAGTACCACTTTGGCTTGTCCAAATGGTATGAAATTTTTATAGCACTCTCATATGATCAAATCATCCTGCCATGTCCATTTTCAGCCCAAGGCATCACTCCTAGTGAGTGATACTTCATAATTTTGCTTCTGGACCAGATTATGCAGTTGCAAAGCAAGTGTATTAATTAGTGGTCCAAATCCCTTCAAAATTCACAGGATTATAGTCCTTCTTATCCTAAGCACCACTGACATCATTTGTTCCTCAGTGGCTATCTCCTTTCACCTCACCATTTGAGACAAGTTTGCTGCAGCAAACTTGTGATGCTTATTTCCATCTTCCCACGGTGCCACTAATTGATTCATCACCTCAGTTGTGATCTATCTTGGAGAGACAACACGCGAGACATGATTTGCCTAGTCATGGTGCATTGTGTGCACCCGTGCACGCGATGATCACGGGCTTGGCAAGCAATATACACGCTCTCGCGCCTCTATTTCCTCACCGTCTGTGCACTCGTTCCCTCATCGCCTGGCCATGTCCAGCATCTTCCTCATGCCGTCTCCGTATCTGTGGAGCTCTTGCCCCCTCCGTCTGTTTCCCCGATGAGTCGTCCCCATCGATGCGTAATCTTCCTCTCCCTGGCCTCTTCCTCCTCGTGACCTTGGCGCCTATCTCTGCTCACTGTCGTCCTCTGCCCTATCCTATCGCCCTCCATGGCTCACAAGGCCTCTGTTCCTCGCTAGAGCTCGGCCAGACGCGCACGGCGGTGACAGGCTCAGGACCTCGCCCCGCCTATATATAGGCCACCGAGCCCCTCCTCTGCTCACCACTGGCCTCCCCTCACTCCCAGCTTCTTCCCCACCACTCCAATAATGCCGGAGCTGCCCTCCCCGCCTCCATTGATCGCCACGGCCATCGCCTCTATCCACTTCGATTCTAGGGAGCCGGACCACCTCCCTTCGTTCCACCACCACCCGAAGCCTCCAACACCTCTCTGGACTCTCCCTGTAGCTCGCTGCCTCCTCTCCATGGCTGTGGTGCCTTGCCCATCTTCGTCGAGTCCGCCATCCGCCGCGGTCAAAGCTCCATCGGTGTGATTGCTTCCCGGTGAGAGCAGAGCCACCAGGTGGGTGTGCCTCATCCCCGCGGTCACTCCGGGGGTCCGAGCTCCGCCGGAGGTGGCAGGAGTCGCCTGGGGTGGACACCGGAGCATGCAGCCTCCCTTCTTTCTTCAATTGCTATCGGGGGGAAGAAGAGGAGGAGGGGGAGTAGGACCCGCTCGTTGGCATCACAGGAGCCCGACCCCGCCTTGCCGTGTCATTTAAGTGAAGGCGCTTTGCTTTAAATACGTTTTTTGTTCTCTGGAAATGTATTCTTCATAATGCGCCTTCTGTTTTTCTGTCCGGGTCCAGTCTGTAATTATTTTTCTCGCAGATAGGTCCCTGGCAGAAAACACTTCACAACTCTTTGCTCGTACTCCAAATGAGGTGAATCCAACGCCCGCGTCTTCGTATCGTTGAGCCCATTTTGTTCATATCATTTTCACTATGTGTTCACATTTTGAAAATGACCTTATTGCCCTTGCCCCTAATCAGCCCCCTCCGGGAGAGAAACCTTTCCGGTGACCCTTTCCGCGAGCTTCCCGCACGTCTCCCCGGTGTATTCTTCATCCCCAAGCAAGCCACGACAACCACTTGCATGATCTCCATGCAGTAGACATGGTTTTATACTTGAACATTTAATAAGTGCTTGTTTGTCTGCAACTGCTATCATTGTTTCGGTAATGCTTATAGATCTGTGTTCACCTTCACGCGATGCTCTTCTGCATCTTGTTGTCTTGTACTTCTTGCTAGTATTATTGTTACATGTCATGCTCGGTAGTAGTAGTACATGCTGGTAGTAGTGAGGTTCATTCTGAGGCATGCTTATTGTGTGCTATCCAGTACCGTTGCTATGCATGTTCCGTTGCGTCTAGTTGGTTACATGCTTACTTGGTAGTATTATTGATATGTTCTTGCATGGTACTTATTTCCGATGCTAGTGATCATGTTATGCTATGAGTAGTGTTATACTTGTGATATTCATGCTCATTAGTATGTCATGCTCATTTGGATATATTGTTGTTGATATGCTTGATGATTATGTTGCACCCCCATGCTTATGTTGATATCATGCATTATAGTTGCATCTTGTTATTTTAATATGGCTCAACATATTGCATTCAAGTTTAACCAGACTTAAATGAACTTGAAAACAATTGTTGGCTGAGTTATGGTGCCACCAAATCGAGCTGACTAGTGCAGCCACACTTGCCTTATGGGAGGTCCTAATTGTGTCTATTGTCATGCCTCTCACCAGTGCCTCCAATGAGGGAAGGTTATGCGTGGGTGATACCTTGGCCGGGTAGGATGGCATAAGCCTTGTGTGCCTGTTTTTGAGTATGGATCCATTGTCCCCGTTTGGGACCGTTTATGTTTTGCCACGATGGTGGCCGTTGGGTGTCACGAGTTGACACGGGGCCACCCAAGACTTAGCCCAAAGGGGAGTTTGTCGGAGTGGCTGGGAGAGTGTGATGGCAATAGATCGGTTTTGTCGGGGTGCTGTTGGTCCACCCGAATGGGAGCACGAGGACATGGGTTCCGTGGTGTGGGTACAGTGTACTAACCTCTGCAGAGTGTGTGTTTAATCTATCGATAGCCACGCCCGTGGATATGGGCCCAGTTCGTAGTAGGTCACACTATGGGTCAACAATAATAATAATAATGTGCTTAATAACAACCCTGGTTCGATGATGAGAGAAGTTGGTTGATCTTTATGTAATCGAGAGAGGATCACATGGGTATCGTGGATACCGAGTTGATGGATATTTGTGGTGTTATGCAAGAATCATGGGTAAAGGTCAAGCTCCTTGTGATCATGTAATGATTGCTACGGTATTGTTAATACCAAGCTTGATTGGATACCGAGATGATCGTGTGATGTCCGTGATGGTAAGCTTATGCATGTGATGGTTACGAGGTAACCCCGAGCATAGTAAGTTGGTGCATGATAGTTTTATCATGTTGCATGCTAGTTTCATCATGTTCATATGATCTTGCCATGCTCTTACTGTTCTAGCGGTATCGTGTTGTGCATGCCATGTTTTTTTGACAGTCTCATGTTCATCCTTGTTTAACCTGTAATTGTCACGTTGTTGTTTGTCTTGATTGCTCTTGGTTGCTGTGAGCTTGCAAGTACATTCAATGTACTGACCTGGCGTATCATGCCAGTTTGCAGGTTATGCCGGATTTGATTGCTTGTTTGCCGTGGATCCCTTGTTTGCGAGCTAGGATAAGCATTCCAGCCAGAGTCCCTGCGGAGTGGAGCTCGTCACTGTCATTGTTGTTCCACTACTAGAAGTTATTCCGCTGCTTCGAGTTGTTCTGTTGCTTGCATAGAGCAACTGTGGCCGGCGTAGTGTCGCCATGCCGATGTGTCACCTTGTATCAATATATATTGAAATAAAGAGCTGATTTGTTCTATGCTAAGCAGTGCCATATTCCAGAAGACTTCTCCTCGATTTCTGGGCTGGAATACGGGGCGTTCCGGTTTCTCTGAGCCGGGGTGCCACAGCTGCCTTGGCTTCGTGAGCCCTTTCTTTCTTTGTCTGTCTCTCTGCCTCACCTAGCCTTCTTTCGCTGTTGTTGTTTCTCCTCCATACGACGAGCCTCTTCCTGTTTTTCTTCAGTAAATCCTGAAAGAAACCCTTTTGCTTGTCATAGTATTCTTTTAACTCTCTCTCTTGCTCTGCTTTCTCCTCTGCTTCCGCCTTTTCGCGCCGCTCTTCCGCGTAGAAACTATCCCATGCACGGTGACTTCTTTCACGAATCTCAGTCACTGCCCAAGTTGGCATCTCCATGTCAATCCAACGATAGTACATGCACAAAGGCAGATGAGACTATAACAAGAACAAGAATGCTAATAAAGAATCAACCAAAATACCAACAATATATCTATTCGTGATGGTTAAAGCATAACAGAGGCTTGTCGTAGTTTGAACTAGCTACGGGTGGATCTTCCTCATAATTGGCACACATGAAAAACTTCATGCCCAACCAATCTGAAAAATACGTCACCTCCTTCACCTTGCAAAGATCGCCACACTAACACCGCAGGGCTGCCACCCCCGGAGGAAAACTTGCACTCTTCATTTTCCTTGGCCTAATGCTTTGATTCGAGCAAGGCAAACTCATACTGACTGGAAAAAAGTGTGACACACTTTGCGTAGTGGCGATTTCAAGGGTGGCTAGACAACGGATGACAAGAGCCTCAGTGCCTCGTTTTATAGGCTCGGACGACAAATGATGGCAAGAAAATAGGCGCGAACAGACGAAATTTTAGGCTGAAAATACGCGTGATCCAAAACACTGCAACCAGTGTCGGCATAGCCTGCCTCGGTGCTTTCGCGTCGGCCGCAACAACAAACGAATTAAACTTTAGGCGGGAATCATGCACTGCATTTGATCGGTGTCGTCTGCATAGAAAGCAGTGCCACTTATCAGACAGCGGGCAGCACCGCAGCGGAATCAGTGCCAGAAATGATTCCCGCCGAACGGCATGCGAACCAGATAGAGAAAGTGGAGGCAACCAATATAAAGAGGAGCACCACAGAGTATCGGCACAAGGCGTCAAAATTCACCTACCACACAACATCGGATTCCCGTGCGTGGGAATCTGTCTCGTCGGCGCATCAATTAGCGATGTCTGCCACAACACTGTCGCCGGCTGGCAAGCAACAGCTATAGGGCTGCCGCCAGCTTGCGAGGCGGTAGGGCCCACAGTGCCAGATGCGGCCGCCTGCCCGTGTGGAGGCAGGTCCCACCTCGCCAGCCCGTTCAGTCCCACCTAGCCCGCGCTTGCGGATTCCTGTTATTCACGGGCGGCCGCCTCGTGCGGCTCGTGCGGTGGCGGCAGGGCTGGCCGCCTCGCACCATGGTGGCAGGTGGCACGTGTCGCCCGGCGCGCCTGCCGCCACGGCGAGGGGGGGTCTTTTCTGTTATTTTGTCTCTGGGTGGTCTTTTTTGGCAATAGCATTCGGCAAGTTCCTTTTGGACAAAAATTCAAACAACAAGAAGAAGAGCAGCGATACTAGTACATGGTGGCGACTTTGCCTTTTGAATTTTTGTATGGTGAGACCCTATACAAAATTAGCATTTTCGAAATTTTATTGCCCCAAAAATTGGAATTATCTATAAAAAGCTACATCAATTGTTCCGAGAGCATCTATTTTCACACTGAAAATTGTACGTGGCAGCTACACCTTCTTTGCTGCGGATATAGACATAAACAAATGCAGTACAGTGCACGAAACATACATGGCAAATATTGAACATCGGTCGAACCACGAAAAACAACGCGCAGAGAGGTCGAACAGCGCATGCATGCATGCACGAACGGTCGCTGGCCTGAGAATCACATGACGGTGCACGCACTGGGCGGGTACTCCTCGTAGATGAACCTCCCCTCCTGCACGATCCGGCAGCCCTTGCACCCTCTGCACGACGACGCCGGCCCGCCGCAGCCCATCGGCGGGGGCTGCATCATCTGCAGCGGCGTCGGCATCGGTGGCGGCCACGCCCCGTACCCGCCGCCACCGCCGCCGCCGCCGCACGAGCCGCACCCTCCTCCGCAGTACGCCGGGCCTCCGCACGGCTGCCTCTTCGGGGTCGCCGGCCGCGCCCAGGGCGGGTGCTGAGGGTGGTGGGGGGCGGGGTACGCCGGCATCTGCGGCGGCTCGCACGGCCACTGCGGCTGGGGATGCGGGTACTGATGCACGCCTCCCCAGTGGCTCGGGTCGCTGCACGGCCACGGGTAGCAGAGGTTGCAGATCTGCGTGAACTGCAGGTTCACCGTCGTCGACGGCGCGGTTGGTTTGGGCTCCTCCTTGGGCTTCGGCTTCTCCTCCGGCTTCTTATCCTCTGGCTTCTTCTCGTCGGGTTTCTTCTTTTCCTCCGGCTTCTTCTCGTCGGGCTTCTTCTTCTCATCCGGCTTCTTCTCGTCGGGCTTCTTGCAGCAGCACTTGCAGCCATCGGCAGCCGGCTTCTTCTCCTCGGGCTTCTTCTCCTCCGGCTTCTTCTCTTCCGGATTCTTGGCGTCGGGCTTCTTCTCTTCGACGATCTTGATATCCTTGATCGCCTTGCAGGCCTTGCACTCGCAGCTTCTTCGACAGCTTCACCGGGTCAAACGGACCGGAGATGGTCACCGTGTTCTTCTTCGTGTCGAAATTGATGGTCCTGATCTTCTCCTTCTCTGATCCATCAAAGTTAATTGCATCGAAGTCAATAAGCAAAACACAAAATGGATCCACCTCGCATTACAGGGTTAATTTGACAAAATTAAATTGAGTACTTGACTATTGTGCTGCGTACCTTGGAGTTTACATAGCACTTTCTGAATCTTCTTGTAGCATTTCTCGCATTCGAGGTTGGCTTCAATGATCAAAGTAGCTACCTGGTGGATACACGCATGGCAGGAGAATCAACACAAAGAGCTCACAACACCACTAATACACCTGTCAAATTAACCATGCATGTACGCATGCAGACGAAGGTAAGCATATATGTATGCATGAAACAGGGCGCTCACCTTCTCTGCCATGGCTGGAGCTGAGGCGACCTCCAACGAACGTTTAACGGCCGAGTTGCCACAAAAGGAAGAGGGAATATATATAGGGGATTCTAAGAAATATATTACGGCACGAACTTTCATTGTTGCAGTGCAGCATCACACTTGTGGTCATCTTGATGAGATGACGTGGCAGTGGTTACGTTCCACCGTCGCCATGACTCGTCACACACCGAAATCCATGCCATCATCTAATGAAATAACACATTTTTTTAGCTAGGCATAATCGAATAGGAGTAGTACGTACACCACTACACCCACCCACCGTATATTGCACTCCAAGAAAGAACAAAAGTATAATTGCATGCAAGGCGCCGGCATAGCCGGTGAAGGAGGAATATGGCATCACATGAGCGTGATCAAGACCTAATCAGTAGTTTAAGCGTAAGATTCGGGGCAACAACCTTTCCCCGCCATGATCATCACGGAGCATGAGCTAGCCCGAACATGGGACAAATAAGTTGCCGTAGTCGGTCCGGGCACTGCTGGCACTACGCCTGGGCATGTTGCCAAAACGCCACGAGACGAACCTTCTCACGACCCATTTCCCGCACCGGGGTGCATAGAAAACGCGCATGTCGGCCGCACTGAACCGTCTTCATCACGTACGTATATGGAACTCGATGACGATTTGGAGCCGTTTTGACGCGATCTGTGCAGGTGATGGGTGAGCTGCAACAACCCATCGATCGGCCAACCTCATGTCCAAATGAGAATGATCACGTAGATGGCTAGGCTGCGTACACATGGATGCCAACAATGGTCAACGACGACAGCTACGTCGAAATGATCAGCTGGCTGGCATGTACGATTGGATCGTCGCCAACCACCGATATGGATGGGTGGGCGGCAAGGTGCTGCAAACCGGGGGAGAGCATGTCGTGGAGAATCTTTCTTGTGACCTGGGTTGTTTGCTATACTGATTAACGTGCATTTGCCATGAGACCAGCGCTGTTGCGGGGCGTGGGGGCAGATGGGTTTGAGCCGGGCGGTGGTTGTCTTGTGAGGCGGCGACGGCGAACGATGGTGGACTGGCCGCGGCAGCCTTGCAAAATAATAATAAAAAAACTTGCGACTTTTTTTTGCGACAAGACTTATGTTGCAGCTGTAACATGACATTGTATAATTTTTCTGCAACAAAACATTTGTTGGACCTTTGTTGCACAAAATACTGCAACAACGCTTTTGCTGCAAAGGGGGGCTGCTCACGGGGGCACACTGGATGGTCATTGTCGGGTCCATCCAATGGTCAGCGAGGTGGAGAATATTCCTCGGTTATCCACCAAAGGACACACATAACTTGGCCCGAACAACCCCTATGAGAGACTATAAAGGGACCGTGCCCTTAGCACATATAAAATTAAGATGATTCTTATTTCAACCATAAATTGCGACTTCTGCATCGCTTGTCAGGTTATAACATTGATTAGACTTGTCTTGCGTACAATGCTTGTAAACACTCAAAATTGTGCATCAATGATATTCAGATTATCTAAAGTATTTGCTTCTACAAAAGTTATGTGTACCATTTAAAACCAAGTTTAATCCCTGCCAACATCACTCATTCGGTTAAATCCTGTGTACCATTTAAAACCAAGGTTAATGAACAAGGTTATCTACATGTATCAAGATTTTGTGCCAAGCACCACATATTATTCATGCACAAGTTGAGCATAAGAAGTAAGACCACCAGAAAAAGATAAAGATATATATCAACAAAATAAGTAGAGAGCAACAATACTACGAGTAAAAAATACCACAAACCAATACAAGACAAGTTCATAATTTTGCCAATAATTATTTAAGGGCTGCACCAGCTCCTGGACCCCCAAAGCTGCACTTGGCACCTGAACAAAGCTAGAGAGATACAAATGTGTCAATATAATGAATCACTTTGAAAAGTAAATGTATAAAAGACACTTCGTTTATATATTTTTCTGCGAGAAAAACTTTCGATCTATTCATCAATTGTCAAGCCAGTACAAAGAACACTAGAAGTAAAAATGACGTCCAGATCCGTAGACCACCTAACAACGACAAAAATCACTAGAGCGAGCCGAAGGCGCGCCGCCGTCATCGCCCCTCCATCACCGGAGCCGGGCAAACCTTGTTGTAACAGACAATCGGAAAGTCGTCGAGCTAAGGCCCAATATGACCTGGACGCCAGAACAACAACCACCGTCGATGAAAAAAAAACATTGATCGGAAGAATCCAACCTGAAAAAAACACGCACGAACACATACGAAGTCCGGATCCAAGTGGATCTAACAAAGACAAAGCTGAGCAAATCCCACGATCTGTCGGAGACAAATCTCCACATGCCCACTAATGACGCTAGATGCACCGCCAGAATTGGGGCTAGACGGGGAGAATCTTATTCCAACTTCAGGGAGCCATTGCCGTCTCTTCTTTCTCACTAGTAGAAAAAGGCTCATTTGTCCCGGTTCCGGAACCGGGACTAAAGGGTCGGTACTAAAGGCCCCCCTTTTAGTCCCGGTTGTGTTACGAACCGGGACTAAAGGCCCTCCACGTGGCCGCTGTCTGGAACTCGACCTTACTAGCCGGAACTAAAGGATTTTTTTTGAAAAAAATTTGAATTTTTTTTCTTGATTTTCAAATTTCTTAATTATTTGTATTTAATCTCTAATCACCCCACATCACTGTTCAATTTAATCTCTAATCTTTAATCACCCCTCTTCATTCCAAATCGTCTACCTTCCCGGCCGGTCACCCATCCTCTCACTACTCCAGCCTGAGCACACTTAACTTTCAAGTTCTATTCATCCTAGTTTCCAAGTGTGCACTTGTTGTTTTCCTAAGAATACTAAGCTGTCAATCCTATTAACTCTTAGGAGTTGAACTTGAGCATTAAGCACCGTTTGAGTTTGAAACTATTATTCTAAAAAACAATAATTATTTAGTAACACTAATATTTCTTAAATAAGTAGTTTGACCATAGTTTAACCCGATTTGACCATAGTTTGACCAAAAGTCAAAAAAACTAAAAATAATTATTTGTTAACACTAATATTTCTTGAATAAGTAGTTTGACCAGATTTAACGAAAAGTCAAAAAAACTGAAATTTGAGCATATCTTTTTTTCCTTTCAGAATTTGAGGACTCTAAAAATTTGCAAACAGGCCTACGGTGGTCAAAATCGGATGCGGATTTTCGTGCTGATTTTTTTGATATATTATGCGTTTTTTTCGACATCGTATGCAAAAGACATGGCCGTTTTACTTTTTCTTAACACTTTTTTTCAAAACATGTCCAAATTTAAGTTTTTTAATTTTCCTAACTAATAGATGTAGTAACATAACTACATTTCGAAGGATTTTAATTTTTGAAGTTTTTATCATTCTTTTGCTTTTTACAAAACTGAAAAGGCGATTGG
>NC_041383.1:105039381-105057500 GCF_002162155.2 Triticum dicoccoides
AGAGTTTCAAAATGGAACCTTTAGTCCCGGTTTGAGACACGAACCGGGACTAAAGGGCACCACACCCTTTAGTCCCGGTTCGTGTCTCACTCTTTAGTCCCGGTTCGTGTCTCAAACAGAGATTAAAGGTCCCATTTGAACCGGGACTAAAGGGCACCGCACCCTTTAGTCCCGGTTCGTGTCTCACCCTTTAGTCCCGGTTCGTGTCTCAAACAGAGACTAAAGATCCCATTTGAACCGGGACTAATGCCTTCCCGGCGCCTTAACCGCTTGAACCGGGACTAATGCCTTCCCGGCGCCTTAACCGCTTGAACCGGGACTAATGCTCACATTAGTCCCGGTTCGTGATGCAACCATGACTAATGTGTACAGGGAGCTGTGACCAAAACCCTGTTTTCTACTAGTGTCTGAACTGGACACAAACCCTAGACGAACCCATAAAAGCAACTAAAAACGAAGTAGGAGCCCTCCCACCGGTAAGGGTCGAGATCCACCACGCATTCATGGCGTAAGGTGGCGAAGCCGATCTACGCCGGCGACGACGGGAGGCGCAGATTCCTAATCGCCCTTGCGCGAGCGCACGAGGCGAAGGGCCATGAGACGTACGTATTTTAGCCCCTAGCTTTCCACTATATCCGGTGAAAGACACTTCTTTTAAGTGATACAAAAGAAAAGCAATGGACAACTACTGTTAGAACAAAGAAATAAACTTTGGTTTAGTTTTCTGCTTGTTGGCAATATTTTCACTATTATAGAATCTTGAAAACAAGATAAATGCATTTTTTGAAACTTTGATCTTGTAAGTTTCCGTGGCAGCTAGCATATTTAAAATGCGTCTGTCTGACATGGGGTCATGGGTTGCTATGGAGGGTTCAAAACAGGCCAAATTTTGAGACTTTGTGCAGGATTTTTTTCAGGAAGTAACGAATGTAGTAGGAACAAAGGATTCTACCAGAACTTATCATAGTCTAGTAGCCGATACTCACCAAATAGTAATGAGCATATAAGCAGCTCGAGCAAACAAATGACTGTTATGCCCTACCATTTTCATAACAAAATTTAGTAATGGTTGTGTGCAACAGAGTTCACCATAAACAATAATAGAAGACGTTCATAAGTTTTGCCAAGTAATTATTTAAGGGCTGCACTAGCTCATGGACCACACAAAGCTGCACTTGGCACCTGAACATTCCATGAGAAGCACCATAGAGCAACGATACTTCCAGTACAACAGAGTTTATCATAAACCATAATACAAGACGAGTTCATTATTTGCCAATTAGCTATTTATTTAAGGTCTGCACTGCCTCCTGGACCCCCCAAAGCGGCACTTGGGACCTGATCAAAGGTAGATAGATACACATCTGTCAATCTAATGAATCATTTAAAAAGGTGTACGAAAGACACTTATTTAGGTGATACGGTAGTAAAGAAAAGCAATGAACAGCTACTGCTAGACCGGCGAAATAAACTCAGTTTAGTGGTCTGCTTGTTGCCAGTATTTTCACAATGACAAAACCTAAAAAATAACACAACTATTCCCTCTGTCCCATAATGTAAGACGTTTTTTGACTTCAGTGTAGTGTCAAAAAACGTCTTACACTATGAGACGGAGGGAGTATTTAAATTTTTTTTTTGAAAATTTGGTCTGCCAAGCTTGTATGAATCTCCGTGGCAGTTAGAGCATATTAAAAATGTCTCTGTTTTACTCGGGTTGCTACGGAGGGTTTAAAACAAGTCAAATTTTGAGTCTAAGTACATGTTTTATCATGAAGTAGTGAAGGTAGTAGGAGCAAAGGATAAGGATTGGTAGCTAACTAATTGCATCTTCTCTCTGCCAAACCCATATGAGCAAGGTTTCTCATGATTACAACAGAACTTGATATTTTCACCATAGTCTTGTTGGCGATGCTCGGCCAAATAGTATATAGGGGATCTAAGCAGCTCGACTACACAAATAACTTCTATGCCCTACACTTTTCATGACAGAATTTAGTGATGGTTGTGTGCAGAATGCAAGCTAAGAAGACTGACTGAACATAACAAGTTCATGGTGGCAAAAGAACTGTCTTTTATACCCTAAAAAACCGAAACTGTCTGCCAAGTTCACTACACATAAGAGCGGAAGAAATACATGCAAATACAGGAAGTATAGCTTTTATTAAAACTAGATGAGTTCAGATAATAACGAAGTAATGCACAGTAGCGCTGGTAGAGCTTGGATTATTTTTCTTACCACGAGGAGGAAACAGCCGAGCAATCTCCGCCTTAGTCATATCTGCAAATGGGCCCAGTTGAGACACTTGCGACGATCTAGAATTGTTGTTTTTGTACACACGCATTGCAGAAGCCCTAAATGAACTGAACCGGCGGGTCATTTCTTCATGGTCACGAGATACCCCACGATACTTGCACCAGCATTTATACAAGGCCCACAGAGATTCCTTGGACTTAATGGAATTCTCATCAACAAGGGGAAATTTTTCTTCTAGATTTATGTCCGCCGCAAAGCCACGGAGTCCGAGAATTTCTTCTATCTCAGAACCGTCTGCCGTTCAGTAGCACAGAGTTAAAATTCGATTGTAAAATAGCATCATTTGTAATAATGCTCTCAACGGAATTAATTTGATTGAAGGCAGAGACATTAAGACATCATGAATCATCATAAACTAGTTTTTTTTAACCACTTAGTTTTACTAAGAAAAATATGCCTTCTAGATGTCCGAATGAATAAGGCCCAATCTCTGCCAGCTTATTCAAATAAATCTACTGACAAGAAGAAATAACATGGGAATTGTGGGTATTAAATTCAGATCCAAGTAACGCAGATTCCTTTTCATACCCAAAGCCCAAGAATCCTAGTATTCGGATACAAACTGTTTTGCTAGAACTCATCTAGATGAGATATAATTTAGTCTCATTCATCTTTTATAGCCATTGGATGTGATGCTATAAGATGCGTGTGTGCTGATGTAGGTTGTATCTGTTCTTATTTTTAAAGTGAACGAGACCAAATTATATCTCATCTAGATGAATTCTAGGTACTCCCGGATATAAATTCTGAACAATTCTTGAAGAGCTATCATCCAAGTAAGGAGAATTCCTTTGGCATTCGGGATTCAGAACCAATTTCGGAAAGAGCTATCAAAATAGCATGGGAATTTCAGGTATAAAATTCAGATCCAAGTAAGAAGAATTGCTTTGGGAATTTCGGCATTCAGGACGCAGATCCAAATTATGAAAGAGCTGTCCCGGATTACCTGCAGCTGCAGACATGCGACGGATGGAACCGCCAGTCAGATAGAGCCCGGGGAGACACGGGGAGATGCCGCCAGCAATATCTCCAACGGGGCGGGATGCGAAGGCTGCCCGCGCGAGCTTGGACACGATGAAAGCCATAGCCAGGGTACGTGAGGAGGCAGCAGTGCAGAGAACCTCCTCGTCGCGGTTAGACCCTGTTCGTTGCGGAGATCGCGGGAAAGTAGACAATCAGGAGTAGGTTTGTTGCTGCGCGAGAGCTCTATCGGTTGGCACCCACGCATGGGAACAATTAGGGCTGACGGGGCTTGCCTGCTCCCTCGGCATGCTCCCATCTGTGCTCCCCTCCATTTATTCTTCATCCAACGGCTGGACCAATTCTCCTTCCCCACGTCCCTTTTTTCAGCATAAAATCACCTGTATTCTCATATGTCTTCCTCCGAATACCCGAACAACGATCATACGTTCTTCTTCGAGCACAGTGGAGCCGTGCGAGCCTGCGAGGTAACCCGTGCAAGCACGGCCACGTACTGACGAGTGCGGTGTGTGAACTCCGACGTGGGTGGCACAACGCGCGGCACGGTCAGCCCTCGCTCAATGCTGGAGCCGGAAGGTGACTTGACCCGCGCGAGGACGGCTCGTTCGAGAAATTAGATCTTTTTGGCATGCACAACAGCGTGACCAGCTCGACAGCGTTCCAAGAGGGCTCCTCCGAGATGGAGATACGATGAGCACGGCCTAGCCCAGAGACCGGAGTGTTCGTCAATGCGTCCGACGAGGAGCTCCGCACCTGCACGGACGAATTAACTCGGCGGCGGCAGCCCTCGACAGCGTGAGGTCGTGCTTCGAGCGATGGCACGGCCCGGCAACACGATACGCCGTAGTTCGACGCTAATCACCAACTGCACCTCACCGCTGAGCCTCACGTCGAACTGCGTCTTTGTCGAGGATGGTAACAGACGGTCGGGTGGTCCACCCCGCCGTCCGCGTTCCTCATGGCCGCGCTCCGCCTAGGCGACTCCGGCAACCTCATGCTGCTTGACGAGTAGAACGCCACGCTCTGGCAATCCTTCGAACCCGGTCTCGCTTGTGTCATCGGCCTCGTCGGCCTAGGATCAGACGGAGGAGGGCTCGCATGAATGGGTCACCGTACGCGGCAGCAGGAGGAGCTCGCCGCGTGGGGCGGAGAGGTGATTCTGGAAGGCGGGGGGCGTGCGATTGGCCGGGTGCCCGGGACTGTATTCATGGTTAGGCACAGAGCTGCACGTCGATATGATCGCCTCCTACACGAGCATGGACGATGCGAACAGACTAACAGAGGGTCCGGCTCATATGCAGGGCTCCCTGCAGGATTTATGATGCAGGGCCAATAAGCTAGCGCCACGTATTCCTGTGGGCCTCTGTTCCTTCTCCTCGTAATAACAGAATAAGGCATTTTCTTCTCTTCATAGACGGTGTCTCTTCTTCACTGCTGCGCCCAGCCACCATGCCCGAAAGACCTTGCATGTGTGATGTGCTAGATCAATTGACGCCTCCTAGCTAGAAATTGTGCAGAAGCACTATAAATCGGGAGATTAGAACTCTTATTTTTTGAGACCGGTGGAGCGCCGCCGTGTGTTGGTCTCCTGCTCCGGCGAGATCTCACCCCTCCCCCAACACAATCGAAATCAGCTACCCGAAAACAGCGCGGCCGGATCGGCGACTGCGAGCACTCCGTTTGCCACGGCGTCCCCATGATGGAGATTCAGAATCGCAGGGGATGAGCTTCGAGGCGCACTAGCGGCAGCCCAACGTGGTGCTCATACCGCAGCCGGCGCAAGACCACATCACACTGATGCTGCACCTCACCAAGGCGCTTCACGCCAAGGGCTTCCATGTCAATTCCGAGTACAACTGCCGCCGCCCGCATGCTCCACTCCTGCAGCCCGGGATCGCTCGGCGGCTGCGCCAGATTCCGCATGACTTGTCGCCATCCGACGGCCACAGAGACGACGTCATGCAAGACATCGCCGTGCTGTGCGTATCCACCACCAAGGACAATACCACGCCGTTCAGGCAGATTGTGGCCAGGCTCAACAGCAGCACGCTGGTGAGCTCACGGTGTCATGAGCCTAGCGCAGAGGTTCACCGAGGAGATGGGCGTTCCGGCCTTGGTGTTCTGGACTTCGAGCGAGGGAAGAAACCATTCTCGTCTACTTTCTTTTGACATCACCGTCTACTATTTTCTTCCTTTCGGGTAGTGGTCCGGTGAGGAAGAGGCCGGACAACAAGAACAAGAAAGAATAAATTAATTGGAGCAATTGGCCCACAAGAATACGTGGCGCTAGCTTATTGGCCCTGCACGATAAATCCTGCGGGGATCCCTGCAGGTGAGCCGGACCCACAGAGGTGAAGAGCGGCCTGTTGGGAGAGGATTGCATGTATTACGGGTGGATGAGGATTAGACCGGTATTCTTGATTGTTTTTTGGCAATGAAAAAAAAACGTAGGAAAAAGAAATTACTGGAACCGTGCGATGGCAAAGGAACAACGCGGAGTCGGATGGGGGCAGACAAGCTCATCAGCCCAACCTAGCGAATTAAGCAACCCAACAAGTAATGGAAAGAATTTTTGAGCGACCCCGACCGCCGCTGTTTGCCTCCCTGCAGGATTTATGGTGCTGGGCCAATAAGCTAGCGCCACGTATTCCTGTGGGCCTCGTGTTCCTTCTCGTAATAACAGAATAACACATTTTCTTCTCTTCGTAGACGGTGTCTCTTCTTCACTGCGTCCAGCCACCATGCCCGAAAGACCTTGCATGTGTGATGTGCTAGATCAATTGACGCCTCCTAGCCAAAGAAATTGTGAAGAAGCACTATAAATCGGGAGATTAGAACTCTTATTTTTTGAGACCGGTGGAGCGCCGCCGTGTGTTGGTCTCCTGCTCCGGCGAGATCTCACCCCACCCCCAACACTATCGAAATCAGCTACCGAAAAACAGCGTAGGCGGATCAGCGACTGCGAGCACTCCGTTTGCCACGGCGTCCCCGTGATGGAGATTCAGAATCGCAGGGGATGAGCTTCGAGGCGCACCAGCGGCAGCCCAACGTGGTGCTCATACCGCAACCGGCGCAGGGCCACGTCACGCTGATGCTGCACCTCACCAAGGCGCTTCACGCCAAGGGCTTCCGTGTCAACTCCGAGTACAACCGCCGCCGCCCGCATGCTCCACTCCTGCAGCCCGGGATCGCTCAGCGGCTGCGCCAGATTCCGCATGACCTGTCTCCATCCGACAGCCACGGAGATGACGTCATGCGGGACACCGCCGTGCTGTGCGTATCCACCACCAAGGACAATACCACGCCGTTCAGGAAGCTTGTGGCCAGGCTCAACAGCAGCACGCTGGTGAGCTCACGGTGTCATGAGCCTAGCGCAGAGGTTCGCCGAGGAGATGGGCGTTCCGGCCTTGGTGTTCTGGACTTCGAGCGAGGGAAGAAACCATTCTCGTCTACTTTCTTTTGACATCACCGTCTACTATTTTCTTCCTTTCGGGTAGTGGTCCGTTGAGGAAGAGGCCGAACAACAATAACAAGAAAGAATAAATTAATTGGAGCAATTGGCCCACAAGAATACGTGGCGCTAGCTTATTGGACCTGCATGATAAATCCTGCGGGGATCCCTGTAGGTGAGCGGACCCATAGAGGTGAAGAGCGGCCTGTTGGGAGAGGATTGCATGTATTACGGATGGATGAGGATTAGACCGGTATTCTTGATTGTTTTTTGGCAGTGAAAAAAAGAACGTAGGAAAAAGAAATTACTGGAACCGTGCGATGGGAAAGGAACAACGCGGAGTTGGATGGGAGCAGGCAAGCTCATCAGCCCAACCCAGCGAATTAAGCAACCCAACAAGTAATGGAAAGAATTTTCGAGCGACCCCGACCGCCGCTCTTTGCCTCCCTGCAGGATTTATGGTGCTGGGCCAATAAGCTAGCGCCACGTATTCATGTGGGCCTCATGTTCCTTCTCCTCGTAATAACATAATAACGCATTTTCTTCTCTTCGTCGACGGCGTCTCTTCTTCACTGCTGTGCCCAGCCACCATGTCCGAAAGACCTTGCATGTGTGATGTGCTAGATCAATTGATGCCTCCTAGCCAAAGAAATTGTGCAGAAGCACTATAAATTGGGAGATTAGAACTCTTATTTTTTGAGACCGGTGGAGCACCGCCGTGTGTTGGTCTCCTGCTCCGGCGAGATCTCACCCCTCCCCCAACACTATCGAAATCAGCTACCCGAAAACAGCACGGCCGGATCAGCAACTGCGAGCATTCCGTTTGCCACGGCATCCCCATGATGGAGATTCAGAATCGCAGGGGATGAGCTTCGAGGCACCAGCGGCAGCCCAACGTGGTGCTCATACTGTAGCCGGCGCAGGGCCACGTCACACTGATGCTGCACCTCACCAAGGCGCTTCGCGCCAAGGGCTTCCGTGTCAACTCCGAGTACAACCGCCGCCGCCCGCATGCTCCACTCCTGCAGCCCGAGATCGATCGGCGGCTGCACCAGATTCCGCACGACCTGTCGCCATCCGACGGCCACGGAGACGACGTCATGCAGGACATCGCCGTGCTGTGCGTATCCACCACCAAGGACAATACCACGCCGTTCAGGGAGCTTTTGGCCAGGCTCAACAGCAGCACGCTGGTGAGATCACGGTGTCATGAGCCTAGCGCAGAGGTTCGTCGAGGAGATGGGCGTTCCGGCCTTGGTGTTCTGGACTTTGAGCGAGGGAAGAAACCATTCTCGTCTACTTTCTTTTGACATCACCGTCTACTATTTTCTTCCTTTCGGGTAGTGGTCCGGTGAGGAAGAGGCCGAACAATAAGAACAAGAAAGAATAAATTAATTGGAGCAATTGGCCCACAAGAATACGTGGCGCTAGCTTATTGGCCCTGCACGATAAATCCTGCGGGGATCCCTGCAGGTGAGCCGGACCCACAGAGGTGAAGAGCGGCCTGTTGGGAGAGGATTGCATGTATTACGGGTGGATGAGGATTAGACCGGTATTCTTGATTGTTTTCTGGCAGTGAAAAAAAGAACGTAGGAAAAAGAAATTGCTGGAACCTTTTTTTTTGAGCTGCTGTATCCTTTATTAGAAGTTCAAAAACATAGGGATACAGATAATTTCGGGCAAAATGCTAAGCCACACGTGGCGCCCGGGGCTTAGAGAAGCCGCTGCCTTCGCCAAGGCATGGGCTTCTCCATTGTGCTTTCTACTTTTATGTATGAAATCTACATCCTGGAATTACCGTCTTTGATATTTGATATCCTGCAAGATGGAATGGTAATTGTAGGGAGCTTCAGCTTGTATATTCGACACCACTTCCAGACAATCTGAGGCAACACAAAATGATTGAATATGCAAATCTGCTGCCAGTGAGAGAGCCTCACTACAACCCTGTGCCTCAAGGATGGTTGGGTCAGATCGGCCCTCATAGATGACTGCCGAGGCGCCTAGGTACTTCCCCAGTTTGTCCCTGCACACCACAGCTGAGGCCGCTTTGTCTCCAATCTTGGAGAATCCCCCATCGACATTCATTTTGGCGTCGTGAAACTCGGGCGGTAGCCAGTTGACCCGATTCGGAACCACGTGATCCCCATGTGTAGCATGCGGGTCCCTGCTATTTACATGCAGGTCCCTGCGCGTCACATGCAGGTCCTTGGGCCTTGAATTTCTATCTGGGAGCATCTCTAGTTCGGCTAAAAACTTCTTGATGAAAACGTGGGTGCTCAGTGGGCTCTGAAATTGGTTGTCGTGTATAGTCCGACGTCTCGCCCACCAGATGGCCCACATGGTGACCAGCACTTGTGCTAGATCCGCCGAAGGTAGTGTGTCAACCAGCCATAGCATCCATAGCTTCGCATCCGTCTCCCTGTTCGAGATGATTGTTTCCAACAGATCTTCTTCAGTGAGTGCCCAGACACACCGGGCCATGCGGCAGTCGAAGAGAGAATGGCGCCAGGTGTCAACTGCTGCGTGACAGATCGAGCATTCCGCCGAGTCAGTCATGCTTCGATGCTTCCGTACCTCTCCTGTAGGAATGGAGCTCTTCGCCAAACGCCAGGCAAACACACGTACTTTTGAGGGGACTGCAGCGCCCCAAAGCGTAGACCAAGACCTGCGGTCTGAATCCACACGCGAGCGGCCCTCGTTGTTTTCCAGCCAGTCCGTCCGTTGTTGCTTTGTTGCAGAGAGCAGCTTGTATGCAGACCTGACAGTGAATGTTCCCTTCCGTTCATAGTGCCACGCCCAGAAATCTTCTCGAACACGACAGCTTAGCGGGATGTTACAGATGGCTTCCTTGTCCATCATATAAAAGTGAGTCTCAAGCTTGTCCATATCCCAAGAAGATGTGATCGGGTTGATCAGTTCGGACACCATTTGAGGGGGGTTTGGAGTTTTGGGACATACCGGTCGTAGTTTGAAATCTCGTGGTATCCAGTTATCGCTCCAGATGTTAGTTTGTTCACCGGATCCAATCCGTTTTACTAGTCCCAAGCGCAAGGTGTCCCTTCCTTCCATCAGGGAGCGCCAGACCTGTGAGGGGTTCTTGCCGAGTCCAGCTTCAAGGATTGACGAGGTAGGGTAGTAAACTGCTTTAAGAATCCGAGCGCTCAGAGAGTTTGGCTCCTGGAGAAGGCGCCAAGCTTGCCTAGCAAGCAGGGCTAGGTTGAAGAGCTCAATGTCGCGAAACCCCATACCTCCCATGAACTTTGGCTGCGTCATGATTTCCCACGATACCCAAGCGGTCTTTCTTTCTCCTTTTTTCCATCCCCACCAAAACTTCCTCAAGATGCCATTAATGTGCTGGCATAAACCTCTAGGGAGTTTGAAACACGCCATAGAGTATGTAGGTATTGCTTGAGCCACAGATTTGATGAGCACCTCCTTCCCTCCAACTGAAAGTGCTTTCTCCATCCAGCCCTGCACTTGCTTCCAAATTCTGTCCTTGAGGTATTTAAAAGATCCCTCCTTGGCTCTCCCTACATCGGCAGGGAGGCCCAGATATTTTTCTGACAACTTCTCATTTTGAACTTGAAGAATTTGCTTTACTTCTTGCCTCGAGGCTTCTGAACAGCCCTTACTGAAGAATATGGATGATTTCTCCTTGTTAATACGTTGTCCCGACGCCACACAGTATTTCTGGAGGAGAGTATCCACTCTGCTTGCCATCTCAGGGGTAGCATTAAAGAATAAAAGACTATCGTCTGCAAAAAGCAAGTGATTTACCTCAGGTGCACCCGGTGCTACCATGATACCGTTTACAATCTCGTCCGGCCGCGTGGATTTCAGAAGACAGGAAAGTCCTTCAGCAGCCAGTAAAAATAAATATGGGGATATCGGGCAGCCCTGCCGGAGTCCTCTGGAAGGCTGAAACTCCTCCTGCTTGTCACCATTGAAGATGACCGAAAACGAGACTGATGTGACACACCGCATCACTTTTTGCGTGAAAAGAGGGCTGATTCCCAGTTTGAGCATAACTCTCTCCAAGTAATTCTACTCTAGCCTGTCGTAGGCCTTCATCATATCAAGTTTTAATGCACAATACCTGTTTCCCTTCAGCTTCCTGGTTTTCATGAAGTGGAGACACTCGTAGGCTGATATGAAGTTGTCTGTAATAAGGCATCCTGGAACAAATGCGGATTGTTCTTCGGAGATGATGTGGGGGAGAATAAGTTTGAGCCGGTTTGCCAAAACCTTGGATGCAATCTTGTAGATCACGTTGCAGAGGCTTATCGGTCGAAACTGTGCAAAGTTTTTTGGGCTAGCAATCTTGGGTATTAGAACAATGAACGTTTTGTTGATCTCCTCCGGGGAATCCTCTCCTTGAAGAACTCTAAGCACCATCGCAGTAACCTCATCACCACACAACTCCCAGTGTCGTTGAAAAAAGTGTGCAGGGAAGCCGTCGGGCCCTGGAGCCTTGGTCGGGAACATCTGAAAAAGAGCCGTTTTCACCTCGGCATTGCTGTACGGTGCGGTAAGTGATGCGTTCATAGAAGCATCTACCCGTGAGGGTATATGTGACAGAACCTCCTCGATGCCCACCGTGTCTTCCGAAGTGTACATGTTGCTATAGAACGCTGTAGCCATCTTCGCCATCTCATATTCGTCCGTGCATGCAGAACCATCTGGACGTTTAGCTCAACGATCCTGTTTTTGGCCTTCCGAGCACTTGCTTTACGATGAAAAAATTTAGTGTTGTTGTCTCCTTCCGCAAGCCATTGGATTCGGGCCCTCTGGCGCCACATAATCTCCTCCCTCAGGCACAATTCGACCATACGAGCTTCCACTCTTCCCTCTTCTGTCGATGGCTCCATTCGGTTGGGGAGCGAGCGTAGCTCCTCGAGCTGCTTACGGAGACGGCGCAGTTCTGCCCGCACCGCACCAAAGGTGGTGCGCCCCCAGCTTTGTAGTTTGTTCGCCACCGATGCAAGCTTGCCCGAGAGTTCCGTTACAGTGCTGGCTCGGCCCGTTGAGTTCCATGCTTCAGACAGGGTGTCACTAAAGCGCTCGTCCCGCTCCCACATGCATTCATAGCGAAATCGCTTCTGGCTGGCCCGAACACTTGTGTCAGCTAGATCAGTCTCCAACAAGATTGGACAATGGTCTGACTTTGCCGCCGTGAGGTGTTCAAGGGAGGCAAACGGAAAAAGATTCGACCAACATGGTGTGACCAAGGCTCTGTCCAAGCGAACACGGCAGTATTGACCGCCGGCGACCTTCTTCTCCCAAGTCCAGTCTAATCCTCGATATCCCAGATCCGCTAGGCCACATATGTCCACCGCTTCTCTGAAAGCATCAATTTGTGAGCTGTCCCGCTCACGAAGACCATGTTGCTCTTCCGGCCGCAAGATCTCGTTGAAATCACCTATACACAGCCAGGGGAGAGTGCTCTCACCCCGCAAACGCTCCATAGTATCCCAAGTCTTGTATCGTAGGCTTCTGGTGGCCTCTCCATAGAAACACGTTAACCTCCATTGCTCTTTCCCTGGTTCTTTGACCCATGAATCAACATGATACTCAGAATAATTCTTTATTGCAACTTCAAAAGAGTTTTTCCAAAAGATACAGAGGCCGCCACTGCGCCCCATACTACCAACTCCAAAACTAAAATCATAGCCTAACATAGTCCGAAGACCCTCAACACGACTTTTTTGCAATTGAGTTTCGACTAAACATAAGATAGCAGGAGAACTAATCTCCACGAGATCGCGGAGTTCACGAACTGTCGCAGGATCGCCTATCCCGCGACAGTTCCAGCATAAGAGTTTCATTGGGCCTGGCGGCGCCCCAGATCGGAGCCCGCCAACAATGCCGAGTTGTTTAGGTTCTGTTTCATCGGTGATGATACTTTCTTTGCTTTCTTTGCGTCTCTAGGCGAAACATACTGTGGTGGTGGTGGTGGGACAGCTGCCATAGCTGCAGCGCCCGGGTCTGTTTGGTTCTCTGAGCTTCCTCCGTTCGTTTGCTGGATATGGTCTGGTGTACTGCTGGACACAGAGAAGTTTAGGTTTCTTCAGGCTCCCATTGCTGCATGATCCTTCTGCTCTGCACTGACAGATTTCAGGGGGCTGGTAACTTCTTCCTCTTCCTCCTCTGCACCTGAATTCAGCCCTGCTTCCTGAGATGTTCGTTTACGTACTGGAGATGATTGGTGGGGTGGTGGGGCGCCCCGGCCTGTTCTTCCTCCTCTGCCTCGGCCTCCAAAACGCCCCCCTCGAGGTGCTCGGCCGCCACCCATCTGCTCCTGAGCCACTTCCCTTCGTTGTGCTAGCATCCAACTCCCCCATTGCTTGTCTTTCGCCTCCCAAACTCCATCTCCACACTCCTCATGGTTGTGACCCATGAAACCACAAACTTGGCAAAAATAGGGGATTTTTTCATATTTGACAGGGAGGAGTCTCCTTCCCTCACCCACGACGTTTAACGGAGTCACCCTCGTGAGGGGTTTATTCACAAGAATTCTTGCACGAACCCGGACATAATCGCCCTCGTAGAAGAGCCTAGGCGATAGCTGAGTCTCCTTGACCCGACCGATCCGACGAGCAAGTTGATCAACCACCTCAATCTTGCGGTAAAGTTCAGGTATATTATGGATCTGTGCCCAGACATACAAGCCATCAAAGACAAAGGAAGAAGGTTCTTGCTTGCCATCATAATCCTCAATGAGCATCCCCATCCCTCTGAACAGCCAGGGTCCTCCATGAACCACTTTCTTCCAATCTCCAAGGCAAAACATCTGAAAGATGTACAGGTTCTCCCCGGCTTCTCTGTATGTTGGCACTTGCGCAAGTCCCCAGATGGACTTCATGGTCTCAAACATCGAAGATGAACTAAACTGTCGGGTTGTGTTTACCTTCCCGATCGCCAGCCATCGTGCATCTGCCTCATACTTCTTTGTATCCTCCTCTCCCACGATCACATCATCCAATTCATCATCCTTGAGATCAAGGTGCTGCAGCATCTCCTCTAGTTTCTTGCCTGACCATCCTGCAAAAGAAGATCCTGCTTCGGTCGCCATCGAGAGGAAACCACGATCTGCGTGCCGCCACAGGACGAGAACGAGGGTAGCCGACCCCCCCCCTCCGCTTCCCCGCACCCGGGCAGATCAATAGAGGGCGCGCCGGCGTGAGATCTGGGTAGAAAAAGCTCTAGACGGTGTAGCCGGCACCGCCAGAGGCGAAAACCCTAAACGAGAGGGTAGAAAAATTCGATGGATACCGAATTGCTGCACGATGGATGAAATTGCTAGAACCGTGCTATGGGAAAGGAACAACGCGGAGTCGGATGGGAGCAGGCAAGCTCATCAGCCCAACCCAGCGAATTAAGCAACCCAACAAGTAATGGAAAGAATTTCTGAGCGACCCCGACCGCCGCTCTTTGCGACAAAGCGACGCAGTTTCGCACAGGCGGTCTCCCACTGGGCCGACCCATGACCGCAAGCGAATCTCTCTAGCTCCAAAAACTATTTCGACATCGCTAAGAATCGAACCAGCGATCTCGTCCTACAGAGCACGAACCTCAACCAGCTGACATACCAAGTTTATCTGATTAGGCAGCAGCGTCAAGAATTAAAGAAACAGTAGGCAGTGCAGATCTGAATTATTTTCAGAAATTTGAAAGCAATTTTTTAAAAGAAAACTGAGTGTTTTCTAAAACGCAAACACTGTTCAAATTTGATAATTGTTTTACAAAACTGACACACTTTTTCTAAATCACATTTTTCGAAATCATGAATGCTTTCTCTGAATTCGGGAGCATTTTTTGAAATTCCAAGTGAAAATTAAGCAAACACAAACATTTTTTAAACTCTCGACCAAAAATTGAAAAACACAAACATTTTTGGAAAATTTTGAACAATTTTTGAAGAGGGAACATATTTTGAAACTCCAAACAATTGAAAAAATGAACATTTTTAAAAATTTGTGAACAATTTTCTAAAATGGGAACATTTTTAGAAATGCTGAATATTTTTAGAAAGTTGTGAAATTTTTGGGCAGAAACATTCCGAACATTTTTCTTAATACATGATTTTTTTTGTATTCATGAAGAAAATTTGAAAACACAACCTCTTTTGGAATTTGATCGATATTTATAAAATTGTTTGAAATTTCTAAACATTTTTCTAAATAAAATAATTTCAAAAATTATAAAAACAAATAGTACATGACCAATTTTTAAAAGTGCGAATATTTTATTAATTTATGAAAAAATTTGAAACGTAACCTTTTTTAATTTGGATCATTTTTCTAAAAGCACTATTTGTTTTTTGAAATTTTAGAACATTTTTGAAAGAGGTGAACAAAATTTGAACTTTCTGAACTTTTATGAATTTGTTAATATAACAATACTGGAACATTTTATGATCGAACAAATTTTGGAAAAGGCGAAAAGTTTTGAATTCTTGAACAGTTTTTGAACAAGAAAAATGAAAATGAAATAGGAATGAAAATAAAAGAGGAATCTGAAAAAACATACAAAGGAAAGAAAAAAGAAACAGGAAACGAACATAAAAATGAAAAAAAAACTCTGTTCTGAGTCTTCTAGAAGGTTCCCAAAACCTGAATAAACCGACTGAAAACTCGTGGAACATTCCCAAAACCGGAAACAGATAGTTTTGCCTGCATTCACGAAATGGGCCGGCCCGAATCGCTCGATGTCTTGGTATGCCTGTGCGTTGCGGCGACACTTTGCCGCAACGTGCGGCAAATAGGAAATTCCGGAAATTCCTATTTGCCCCTCTCTGCGGCAAACTACTGTCAGCGACTCCCGTACTGGGCCTGCCCAATTACGAGATTACTCATGCGCTACTGTTTCCGGCTTTGGTAACCTCCTAGAAGTTTGCTGATCGGTTTTAGGAAGCTTCTTGAAGGTTCCTGTACCGTTTCTTTTGTAGTTTTCTGTTTTTTGTTTGTGTTTTTTTTACTATTTCTTTTTCTTCTTTTCTTTCTTTTTCGTTTTTTCTACTTCATTTATTTCTTTTTTGTATTTTTCTTTCTGTTTTCTTTTTTATTTATTTTGTAATTATTTTTCTATTCATTTCTTTTTTCTATTTTAATTTCCAGAATTCTAAAATTTGTTCAAAATTTCTAAAAATGTTCCGAAGTTAAAAAATTGTTCCTTTTTTTAATATTGTTTAGAAGTCCCAAAAAATCATGATTTTTTAATAAATTGTTCGCGTATTTTGAAAATATGTTCACCTTTCAAAAAATGTTCATAAATTTTAAAAATGTTCCTGTTTCGAAATATGTTCTGAATTTTTAAAAATGCTCGCCTTTCATAATATGTTCATAACTCCAAAAAATGTTCCGTTGTTCAATTGTTCTTCAAAAATTCCAATAATCATAATGTTCGCTTTTTCTAAAAAATACTTAGAGTTTCAATTTTTGTTTACAAATGCTAAAATGTGTCCTTTTTGTCCAAAATGTTGTTTTAAAATTGTTCATTTTTGGACATTGGTTCATAAATCTGAAAAGGTTCTTCTTTTTAAATTTGTTCGCAAATTCAAAAATTGTTCGTGTTTGTGAAAAAAAGGGAATCGAAAAATGTTCCTGGTTTTGAAAATTTGTTCACAAATTCACACATTCTTTCCGTGTTGAAATTCTGCTACCAATCCAAAAATTGGGAATATTTTTCAATACTTACTCGTGTATTTCGAAAAATTGTTCAGAATTTCTTCTGAAAGTATTTAGAGTTTTATTTAAATGTTCAAGAAAATGGAAAATGTTCCTGGTAATGCTAAGAGACTTCGCGCTGCATTGTTGAGAGAAGTGGTCATCAGCTCCGGTGGGTAGGTATCGTCTTTACTAGTGTCGGGTCGCGAGTTCGAATCCTGGGTGAGTCATCTCCTTTTTGCGTTGTTTTTTCCACCACTAGCTGCTTCTGCATGGGCCAGCCCAGACAAAGAGTACCCTGTGTGAAACCGCGCCAATCTACCGCAGAATGCGGCAGATAGGAGGTCTCCCCGACCCTAGCCATCATCGACCAAGCTCCCCCACCGCCACATCGGGCCCTCCTCTTCCCCGTCCGGCGGCCTCATCAACGGCAAGAAGATCTAACTGGTCAAGCCAGACCAAGTTGGTCCTCCTAATCATTGGTCAACCAAACATGCGCACGCAAAGAAATGGACCCCATCAAGGCCACATCCCATCATGGTGATGTGACCAAGACAAAGTACCACGGATCGGTCTCCGCCCCTGAAGTTAGGGTTTCTGCCTCCCGCCGCCGCCGCCGCAGGTCCGCCTCCTCTCCGGTGGCCCTAGGGCCATGGGGGCGCGGTGGATCTCGGCAAGGGCCGGCGGGAGGGCTCCATTTTTAGTCGTTTCTTTCAGTTTTGCTAGGGTTTGTGTCCTGCTCAGGAAGACGAGACGGCGGCGGCTCCCTGAAGATGGAATAAAGGTCTCCCCGCCTAGTCCCCGTTTCGGCGGCGCGTCTTGCACCGTTGGTGGGCGTGTGGAGCTGTGTCTCCGGCGGATCTATCTTTGGTGGATTTGCTCGGATCTCATTGTTGTTCGTCTACGTTCGCGTGTCTTCGAATTTGATATTTCTGATCTATGTTATTCTTCATCTGCGGCGATTGCTGTTCTGGTGCGCTGGTCCTATGGGGCCTTAGCACGACGACTTCCCGACTGTCTACTACAACAAGGTGTGCCCGACTCCGGCGATGGAGGGGCGATGACAGCGGTGCGCCTTCGGCTCGCTTCAGTGCTAGTAGACGTCGCTAGGTGGTCTATGGATCTGGATGTAATTTTTATTATTTCTGGTATTCGTTGTACTACCATGATTGAGGATGAATAGATCGGAAATTTTCTCGCAAAAAAAAGAACGCGGGCATCAGAGTCATTAATTCGTTGCCTCGAACCCTGTGCAACTTAACCGCTTTTTAGTGAGAAGTGGGCAAAACTATGATGTCCCATGCCATAGCGCGACCATTGTCATTTCTTCTCCCGCCAAGGCATTATAAGGGAGGGGCATATCATTTTGCTCATTTCCTGTTCTTACCCATCTTCTTCCTCGAGCGCCCTGGCTACCATTGTTGTTCTCACTGGAGCTCTCTCTCCATCGCTTTCTTCTTCATGTGCACGCCCACTGACGAAAAATGGATACCTAATCGACCAAGATCCATGTGGTGAAGAGCGGTGCCACGGGCAAGGAGGCTGGTGGCGGCAAGGGAAAGCTGAAGGTCGCCTCCACCACAAAGGGGGAGTGGATGGCCTGCACTACCACTGACGCACATTAACGGTGCAATACATCGGGGTGATGCATCGGCCAGGAAGTCCGCAGTTAGGCCGGCCTCGGGGCCCAGGGGTCTGGAGGTTG
>NC_041383.1:105057623-105064825 GCF_002162155.2 Triticum dicoccoides
CAAGCCAAAAAAGCCATGGCGCGAGGTCGGTTAGGAACTTGTAAACTGTGGCTCTTGTTCCCTGTATAAGGTGAGGGTAGGGGTAGTCATTCCCATCTACTCTCATAGGCAATACTCTTGGTAGCAATATCCATCACCATCCTTGTAACCCTCTCGCACAAGCTGCTCCACCATCAATTCAAAACACAAACCCACAAGTATAGGAGATCAATTGTAGCATTTCTCGATATGTAAGAGTGTCAAACCCAACAAGGAGCTAAAGATAGAATTTATATTCCCTTCAAGTTCTATCGACCACCGATACAACTCTACGGGCACTTAACGTTCACTTTACCTAGAACAAGTATGAAACTAGAAGTACTTTGTAGGTGTGATAGGGTAGGTTTGCAAGATAATAAAGAACACGTAAATAAAATATAGGGGTTGCTTAGATAAAGAAACAATTAAGTTAGTTTTAGTAGAGAGCTTTTTGTCACAAGAAAGTTACTTGTCCCTAGGCAATGGATAACTAGACCGGTAATCATTAGTGTAATTTTATATGAGGGAGAGGCATGAGCTAACATACTTTTTCTACTTGGATCATATGCACTTATGATTGGAACTCTAGCAAGTATCCACAACTAATAAAGATCATTAAGGTAAAACCCAACCATAGCATTAAAGTATCAAGTCTTCTTTACTCCCATACGCAACAACCCACTTACACAGGTCTGTGCTTCTGTCACTCACACTACCCACCATAAGCGAATCATGAACATATTCCAACACCCTACAGCGGGGATCCCTCACGCTTGCGCAACACGCAGAGCACCATAGGACAACACCAATAATAAAACATACAACTCAAACCAATCATGATCATCAATTAACCCATAGGACAAAACAGATCTACTCAAACATCATAGGATATCCACATTTCATTGGATAATAATATATACCGTTGAGCACCATGTTTAACGGGAGATTAGAGCAGGGAGAAGAGGTGTTACACCGCTGCATAGAGGGGGAGAGAGAGTTGGTGATGACGGCGGCGAAGTTGTTGATGTAGATCGATGTCACGATGATGGCCCCGACAGCGTTCGGCGCCACCGGAAGAGAGAGGGGGAGAGAGCCCTCCTTCTCCTCCTCCTCCTCCTCCTTCTTCTTCTTCCTTGACTTCCCCCGTAGATGGGAGGGGGGGTTTCACCTCTGGTCCTTGGCCTCCATGGCAGTGGAGGGGTGGGACCCCTCCAAGATTGGATCTCTCTCTCTCTCTCTCTCTCTCTCTCTCTCTCTCTCTCTGTTTACTTCTGTTTCTGCGTTCCTATTTTGTGGCCTTTCACCGTTTCTTAAATATCCGAAGATCCATAACTCCGATTGGGCTGAAATTTTAACACGACTTTTATCCAGATATAAGATTCCTTGCGGCGAAGGACACCTCCAACCGACCTACGGTGTGGCCAGAAGCCTGCCAGGCGCGCCCTTGGTAGGGGGAGTGCACCTTGAGCTTGTGGGCCCCTCGGGTATCAGCATCCCCAAGCTTAATTCCTGCTCGTCCTCGAGTAGGTAAATGATAAAAAATAGTTTTTGATGTGTAATGCTACCTAGCATAATATTGATCATATATTCTAATCGCATGAATATTAAGGCACGAGTGATTCAAAGCAATAGTCTATAATTTGATATAAAGACATCAATACTCAGGCATCCCAACAAATAATCATGTCTTTCAAAATGTTGATGCTAAAGAACGTTTTCCCTACAAAATCATATAGTCTTGCCATGCTCCATCTTCTTAACACAAAATATTTATGATGCGAAACCCTGATGACAAGCCGAAAATTGGTTCATACTTTTTTTCGCGCTTCAGCTTTTTCAACCCCCACGCAATACATGAGTGCAAGCCATGGATATAGCACTATGGGTGGAATAGAATGCGGTGGTAGGGATCAATAGGAGAAGGAAGAAAGTCTCCCATCAACTAGGCGGATCAACGGGCTATGGAGATGCCCATCAATTGACATCAATGCGAGGAGTAGGGATTTCCATGCAACAGATGCACTAAGAGCTATAAGTGTATGAAAGCTCAAACTGAAAACTACGTGGGTGTGCATTCAACTTGCTTGCTCATGAAGACCTTGGGAATTTGAGGAAGCCCATCATTGGAATATACAAGCCAAGTTCTATAATAAAAAATTCCCACTAGTATATGAAAGTGATAACTCAAAAGACTCTCTATATGAAGAACATGGTGCTACTCTGAAGCACAAGTGTGGTAAAAGGATAGTAACATTGCCCCATCTCTCTTTTTCTCTCATTTTTTCTTTTATTTGTTGGGCTCTCTTGGCCTCTTATTTTTTCCTTTTTTTATTTTCTTCTGGAGTCTCATCCCGACTTGTGGGGGAATCATAGTCTCCATCATCCTTTACTCACTGGGACAATGCTCTAATAATGATGATCATCACACTTTTATATTTACTTACAACTCGATACAACTAATACATGATGACTCTATATGAATGCCTCTGGCGGTGTACCAGGATGTGCAATGATCTAGCATAGCAAATATATCAAAAAACGGACAAGCCATCGAAATATCATGCTAGCTATCTTACGATCATGCATAGCAATATGGAAATGAATACTCAAGTCATGTATATGATGATGGTGGAAGTTGCATGGCAATATATCTCGGAATGGCTATGGAAATGCCATGATAGGTAGGTATGGTGGCTGTTTTGAGAAAGATATCGGGAGGCTTATCTGTGATAGAGCGTATACCATATCATAGGGTTTGGATGCACCGGCGAAGTTTGCACCACCTCTCGAGGTGAGAAAGGGCAATGCACGGTACCGAAGAGGCTAACAAATTGCGGAAAGGTGAGAGTGGGTATAATCCATGGACTTACATTAGTCATAAAGAACTCACGTACTTATTGCAAAATTTATTATCACTCGAAGCAAAGTACTACTACGCATGCCCCTAGGGGATAGATTGGTAGGAAAATACCATCGCTTGTCCCCGACCGCCACTCATACGGAAGACAATCAATAATAAATCATGCTCCAGTTTCATCGCATAACGAGAGACTATACGTGCATGCTTTGGAAATCACAAATCTTAACACTAATATTCTTACTAAACTACAATCATTCGCTAGTACCTCCCACAAATTATCATCTTTATATCGCAAAACTATTGCAAGGAATCAAACATATCATATTCAGTGATCTACAAGTTTTATGTAGGATTTTAGGACTAACCATGTGAATGACCAATTCCCGTCAACTCTCTAAATAGATATATGTGAAGCAAGAGAGTTTAATTCTTTCTACAAAAGATTTGCCCATGCTCTAACAAATATAAGTGAAGCAAAAGAGCATTCTACAAATGGCTATTTTCTATGTGGAGAGAAATTGGAAATCCAAACTTCAAATGATATAAGTGAATGACATGAAACATTCTATAAAGCCATACTCAAAAGATATAAATGGACTGTATGAAACATTCTATAAATCATCCAAGGACTATCTCATACCAGCATGGTGCATAAAAGAAAAAGGAAAAATAAACACAAAAGACGCTCCAAAAATTCACCACTTAGGTACTGCTGTGAACTCATTTCAAATTCATATTAGCATTATATCTACTATAGTCCAACTTCACGAGGGTTCATACCACTTGATACTACTGATATATTCATTAAAATAAGAGAATAATGCATAGAAAACAGAATCTGTCAAAAACAGAACAATGTGTGATCACCTGAATATTGCTCATACTTCCCTAACTCCAAAAATTCCGAAAAATTAAGACAACATACGCAATTTGTATATCAATCTTGTGTTAAAAATTCATAATTTTTTGTCGCTTTTGTGAATTTTCAAAATTATGGTACTCGACGCAAAAGTTTTTGTTTTTTAACAAAATCAAATCAACTATCACCATAGACCATCCGAAAGGCTTTACTTGACACATTGTTTTTATATTACAATGGATTTGTACAAGGAGATAAATTTTTTTGTTGAAAATTTTCTGTAATCAAGGTTCACAAAGTTTCCATGGGCATGAACAAAGTTCAAGGCTAGCTCGCACTTTAACAATGCTCGTCTTTCTCACTTTCACTTTTATTTTTGAAATCTTTTAGGTTCCCCTCTATATTTTTTGTTTCTAAACTTTATAAAAGCACATAAGAGAATAAAATGACACTCTAAAACTTCTGGGTTGTCTCCATGGCAGCACTTTCTTTAAAGCCATTAAGCTAGGCATAAAGTGCTCAAGTAAATGATCCACCCGTATCCCAAGGTATATCAAAGCCAATTTTAATTAGCAATTGATTTGTAATTTAGTAATGAGCACAAAGCAACATATATCATGCAAAAAAGTCTAACTCTTTTCCTATGCATCAGCATGTCATAAAATAACAATTCATGCACATCAAGTGAGGGCCAATGGATAGTATAAACAATTTCTTGCAATTTTATCGTATTGGAAACATAGAGACACTACTAGGGAAAAGGCTAGCAGCAGCGCGGGTTTTAGGTGTATCAGTAGTGCGGGGAGTGGCACTACTAATAAGGCGCTACAGCTAACATATAGCAGTAGCGCGTGCTCACCGGCGCTACTGCTACACAAGTGTAGCAGCAGCGCGGTTAGTGGAAGCTCGCTACTGCTAATAGCTCTAGCGCGCTTTGCCTAGACGCGCTACTGCTATCGCGGCGCTGCTGTTCACTTTTATACACTCACTACTGCTAATTTAAGTAGTTTTTTTTGGCATATTTGTTTTGTATTTGAACAGGCTTTATAGAAGAATCTTTAGCACATAGAAATGTCATCATGATACACATACAAATGCCTGCGAGACCACAAATGTAATCATAGCATATACATACAAATAGTCTCATCATAATCATCATCCAACACAAAGTGGTATCTTGTCATCATCTCGAAAATAGCGATACATGCAAGTCTCGAATACTTGCAACTACAACAACGTCATCCATCTAAACGAAGGTATATGCAAGAAGAGCTATCACTATAAGTGAGAGCGGAACTATGCAGTACATGAGGTGGTGGTTACGAGTCCTCTCTCGTGCTAGCGTGAACCTCAAGTAACTAGCTTCTCCTTCTTGTCTGCTTTTGAAGCCTTTATGGCTGGCGCCCGTGAACCCATTCACTTGCGCCTGACACTCATGCCACTCGTTGTACACCCCCAGAACCTTCCCTTTGTACACGACATAGCAATTCCATCTCGCCATCAAGAAACTAGGTACCTGTTAGAGATGCATGTTCATGAAGAGGATGTACAATCATATATATGCAACAAGATATACTAGAGCAACACCGAAAAAGAAAGGGTTAGCAACTAGATGCAACATACAGTATGCAAATTAATTAACTAGAGGTACGCAGGTCATCGTACGCAAACTAACGAAGTAGCGTTATGCAAGTTTGGCAGGGACCGTCGACATCACAAAGTTTCATCGCTACAAAAAGTATACAAGTTCAACCGACACAAATCATCATCATCGGCATCATAAATCACTAGAAGTTCCATCCTTCCATATCATCGAGGATGAACCCTAGCTTCTTGAACGGCGTGAGGTCTAGACGTTGCATGCCTATGCGAGTTCGGACGTCAGCTCGCGATATAGGGCCGTGGTGGAACATCCCCTTCTCATCGATGACTTCTTTCATGATGATCATCGCAATGTTGCTTTGGATGCAAAAGAAGTCATCTCTAAGTTTATAATCCGCTTCTCCATGAGATTCTAGCCACTTGTGGATATGATCATCATTTCTGCTTCTCATGCGAAGCTTTTGGTGATCCGTGTTGAACTGAATCATGAGATGGACGATGTAGAATCCATCCTTCTTGCTTGGTTTTGGGACATGGATGCAGGAGAACTTAGTTTTATGCGCGAAACCCATCTTCTTGTTCCTTTGTTTCCTGATCTGCACGTGGCCACCTCTAAAGCTGAAGCCTTGGAGAGCATCATCTAGAATATTCATTATGTGGGTGTAGTCTTTTTTCTCGTATTCTCTGGAAAGGTCAAAATACATGGCGTGGGAGACTTGCGGGTAAAGAACGATAAGGACGGCGCGCCCGTTGCTGCAGGGAAAAGACACCTCAAATAATTGCCCATATGAAAGAGAAGGAATGATTGAAATGTACGAAAGGTTTGTCCGGAACTAACTTACTTTGGATGATAAGACACGAGGACAATTTCCCGGTCCTTATTCTGTACCATGAAGTTTTGGAGGTACTCCCTAGCAGTTTCACGCTCAAAGTCACCGAGACTCAAGAAAGGCTCGTGCATGTAGTACGGATCCGCCACACAGATTTGCGAGACTTCTTCACTGTTCATGACGGAGCTCATATGTAGCGCAAAAAGGCGGACGATAGTAAAATCGAGCCGCCTTGTTAGAAACATCTCAAAGTCGTCCAATCCCTAGTTTGTTAGGTTTTCATATCCTCTGCTTCTTATGCTTCCTCTTTTCGGTAGCGGCATTGGGGCCGGTACCTTCCCCGCCGGTCTCAGTGCCGCCATCGGTGTCGATGTCGGCGTCAGTACCATCATCGAGGCCGACCTGCAAACCTTGCTTAGCAGTCAAATAGTCGAGGTACTCTTGTTCACCCTCATAATCCATCTCCTCTGCATCTTGGTCAGAAGGCCCAGTTTCTTCGATGTTCGACATGTTTCCTATGATTAAGTATCCTCATTTATTTCTAAAAGTATGAATAAATGAGAAATGACATAAAAAAATCTATGTGCCAACACTCGATACGCCAACTATGTAGCACAAATCATGCCTTTATTCACGGGAAATTTCGGCACGACCTTTGCTAAAAAATGGACATATCGAGCGCCTGAAATTCACCGGAACGGAAATGAATAAACATTCCGGCGTAACATAGGCCACTCGGATCATTTTCCAAACATGACATGTCCAAAACATGACATATCCACATATCACATGTCCAGTTCAAATTTGTATATAAATTCAGCTAATTTTGAAACCTAGCTAAATTCATAACTAAATAGATAACCTAATTAATATACTGCCCTAACTAAAACCTAAGTAAATTAACCGAAGAACCCTAGCAGAGAGAGGGGGGTTACAGAGGGTGCAGGGGCGAGGAGGCAGGCCCGACGACGACCAAGGTTCGGAGGGGCGGAAGCAGAGGATGGAGGCGAGGGCCGACGGGTCGGGGGCAAGC
>NC_041383.1:105065407-105067829 GCF_002162155.2 Triticum dicoccoides
CATTTGACCGATAACATAAGTTTCCTCAGTGCTGACGTTTTCGTTTTTGAGTCAGCTTCTTTCCCTTCTTGTTCGTCGAAGAATAATTGAGCCCCTTATTGTGACTTTGCCTTTTCCATGGAGTATGATTTTTCTTAGGTAATGTAGTATTGATTCTTCTTTTGACATATACTTCATCATCATCGTCATCTTCCCTCATTGGGTTGCCGTACTGATCATAGTCTTCCTCGTGTGCGACTCCATCCATTCCAATGATGTTCCTTTTGCCTCTCCTCATGACAACACGACTGGGATTGCGCGGGTCAGTTATGAAGAAGCATTGTGTCACATGCTTAGCACGTACCCATGGCTCGTTTTTTGCGATAGCGTTCACGGTAGCGCTCTTGGTGTCGGGTATAGTCATGGTAGTGAAAATCCGGCTTTCTCTTTCGACATTCTTAGCCCATCTGACACGAAACATCGTCATGTTGTGCAGTCCAGAGTAGTCAAGGTCCCAGATCTCCTCGACCCTTCCATAAAATCATTCAGTTGCGCCGTTGTCGCTGCCGGTCATGCATTCCATCGTCACCCCCGAGTTCTGATCATCACTGACCGTATCTTTGGCCTCCGTGTAGAACGTGTATCCGTTGATATCATATGCCTGATAGGTTACGAGGTTGGGCGAGGGGCCATGTGCTAAGGCATATATGAGCAATCCGTCCTTAGAGCCCTCCTCCGGGGGATTAGCAATAATATGCTCTTTGAACCCGGATAAGTGGAGTTGTGCTCTCTAGTAACTTCGGCGTTCGTCCTGCATACCCCCCGGTCACGATACTTCTTTGCGATAATTTCTTTGTGCAGTGCCACGAAAGGATCTACCTCGTCTAGGTGTTGTAGCACTACCAAGTTTGCTCTGTCAAAGTCGCTACGTCGATCTGAGTATGCCACGTGCAGTTCCCTGCGACCGTTGCAGTGACCATCTCCTTTGAGCCTCCCATCGTGCTTGTTAACGGGCATACCAACACTAACACCAGGTTGCTGGTCTGCGCCATATAGAAAATTCTCACAGAAAGAGATGCACTCTTGTGTCAAATAGCCTTGGACGATGCTTCCATCCGGACGGGACATGTTACGAACGAATCCTTTGATGATCCCATTCATCCTCTCAAACCGCATCATGTTGTGCAGGAATGACGGCCCCAGGTCTATTATGTCATCCACAATATGGACACACAGATGCACCATCACGTCAAAGAATGCGGGCGGGAATGTTGGAAATATGCCCTAGAGGCAATAATAAAAGCATTATTATTATATTTCCTTGTTCATGATAATTGTATTTATTCATGCTATAATTGTGTTTTCCGGAAATCGTAATACATGTGTGAATAATAGACACCAACATGTCCCTAGTAAGCCTCTAGTTGACTAGCTCGTTGATCAACAGATAGTCATGATTTCCTGACTATGGACATTGGATGTCATTGATAACGAGATCACATCATTAGGAGAATGATGTGATGGACAAGACCCAATCCTAAACATAGCACAAGACCGTATAGTTCGATTGCTAGAGTTTTCCAATGTCAAAGTATCTTTCCTTAGACCATGAGATCGTGTAACTCCCGGATACCGTAGGAGTGCTTTGGGTGTGCCAAACGTCACAATGTAACTGGGTGACTATAAAGGTATACTACGGGTATCTCCGAAAGTGTCTGTTGGGTTGACATGGATCAAGACTGGGATTTGTCACTCCGTATGACGGAGAGGTATCATTGGGCCCACTCGGTAATGCATCATCATAATGAGCTCAAAGTGACCAAGTGTCTGGTCACGGGATCATGCATTACGGTACGAGTAAAGTGACTTGCTGGTAACGAGATTGAACAAGGTATTGGGATACCGACGGTCGAATCTCGGGCAAGTAACATATCGATTAACAAAGGGAATTGTATACGGGGTTGCTTGAATCCTCGACATTGTGGTTCATCCGATGAGATCATCGTAGAGCATGTAGGAGCCAACATGGGTATCCAGATCCCGCTGTTGGTTATTGACCGGAGAGCGATCTCGGTCATGTCTACATGTCTCCCGAACCCATAGGGTCTACACACTTAAGGTTCAGTGACGCTAGGGTTGTAGGATATGTATATGCAGTAACCCGAATGTTGTTCGGAGTCCCGGATGAGATCCCGGACGTCGCGAGGAGTTCCGGAATGGTCCGGAGGTAAAGATTTATATATGGGAAATCCTGTTTCGGGCGTCGGGACAAGTTTCGGGGTTATCGGTATTGTACCGGGACCACCGGAAGGGTCCCGGGGGTCCACCGGGTGGGGCCACCTGTCCCGGGGGGCCACATGGGCTGTAGGGGGTGCGCCTTGGCCTACATGTGCCAAGGGCACCAGCCCCAAGAGGCCCATGCGCCTAGGGTTACAAGGGGAAA
>NC_041383.1:105068335-105100287 GCF_002162155.2 Triticum dicoccoides
ATATAGTGGGGGAAGGAGGGCTTTCATCCCACGCCTTTGGTTGCCTCCTTCTCCCTCTCCAACACCTCCTCCTCCTCCATAGTGCTTGGCGAAGCCCTGCCGGAGTACTGCAGCTCCATCAACACCATGCCGTCGTGCTGCTGCTGGTGCCATCTCCCTCAACCTCTCCTCTCCCCTTGTTGGATCAAGAAGGAGGAGATGTGTCTGTTCCATACGTGTGTTGAACGCGGAGGTGCCGTCCGTTCGGTGCTAGGATCTCCGGTGATTTGGATCACGTCGTGTACGACTACCCCATCCCCGTTCTTTGAACGCTTCCGCTCGCGATCTACAAAGGTATGTAGATACATCCGATTACTCGTTGCTAGATGAACTCATAGATGGATCTGGGTGAAACCGTAGGAAAATTTTTGTTTTCTGCAACGTTCCCCAACAGTGGCATCATGAGCTAGGTCTATGCGTAGTTCTTCTTGCGCGAGTAGAACACAATTTGTTGTGGGCGTAGATGTTGTCAACTTTCTTGCCGCTACTAGTCTTATCTTGCTTCAACGGTATTGTGGGATGAAGCGGCCCGGACCAACCTTACACGTACGCTTACGTGAGACCGGTTCCACCGACTAACATGCACTAGTTGCATAAGGTGGCAGGCGGGTGTCTGTCTCTCCTACTTTAGTTGGAGCGGATTCGATGAAAAGGGTCCTTATGAAGGGTAAATAGAAGTTGACAAATCACATTGTGGCTTTCACGTAGGTAAGAAAATGTTCTTGCTAGAACCCTACTTCAGCCACGTAAAACATGCAACAACAATTAGAGGACGTCTAACTTGTTTTTGCAGCAAGTGCTTTGTGATATGATATGGCCAAAGTTGTGATGAATGATGAATGATCTATATGTGATGTATGAGATGTTCATGCTATTGTAATAGGAATCACGACTTGCATGTCGATGAGTATGACAACCAGCAGGAGCCATAGGAGTTGTCTTTATTTTTTGTATGACCTGCGTGTCATTGAGAAACGCCATGTAAATTACTTTACTTTATTGCTAAACGCGTTAGCCATAGTAGTAGAAGTAATAGTTGGCGAGCAACTTCATGGAGACACAATGATGGGGATCATGATGATGGTGATCATGGTGTCAAGCCGGTGACAAGATGATCATGGAGCCCCAAGATGAAGATCAAAGGAGCTATGTGATTTTGGCCATATCATGTCACTATTATTATTTGATTGCATTTGATGTTTATCATGTTTTGCATCTTGTTTACTTAGAACGACGGTAGTAAATAAGATGATCCCTCATAATAATTTCAAGAAAGTGTTCCCCCTAACTGTGCACCGTTGCGACAGTTCATTGTTTCAATGCACCACGTGATGATCGGGTGTTTGATTCAAAACGTTCACATACAACGGGTGTAAGACAGATTTACACATGCAAACACTTAGGTTGACTTGACGAGCCTAGCATGTGTATAGACATGGCCTCGGAACACAGAAGACCGAAAGGTCGAGCATGAGTCGTATAGAAGATACGATCAACATGAAGATGTTCACCGACATTGACTAGTCCGTCTCACGTGATGATCGGGCACGGCCTAGTTGACTCGGATCATGTTATACTTAGATGACTAGAAGAAGGATGTCTATCTAAGTGGGAGTTCATTAAATTTGATTAGATGAACTTAATTATCATGAACTTAGTCTAAAATCATTACAATATGTCTTGTAGATCAAATGGCCAACGTAGTCCTCAACTTCAACGCGTTCCTAGAGAAAACCAAGCTGAAAGACGATGGCAGCAACTATACGGACTGGGTCCAGAACGTGAGGATCATCCTCATAGCTGCCAAGAAAGATTATGTCCTACAAGCACCGCTGGGTGACGCACCTGTTCTCCCTGCAGAACAAGACGTTATGAACGCTTGACAGGCATGTACCGATGACTACTCCCTCGTTCAGTGCGGCATGCTTTACAGCCTAGAGCCGGGGCTCCAAAAGCGTTTTGAGAGACATGGAGCATATGAGATGTTCGAAGAGCTGAAAATGGTTTTCCAAGCTCATGCCCGGGTCGGGAGATATGAAGTCTCCGAAAAATTCTTCAGCTGTAAGATGGAGGAAAATAGTTCTGTCAGTGAGCACATACTCACTATGTCTGGGTTACATAACCGCTTGACTCAGCTGGGAGTTAATCTCCCGGATGATGCGGTCATTGACAGAATCCTCCAGTCGCTTCCACCAAGCTACAAGAGCTTTGTGATGAACTTCAATATGCTGGGGATGGAAAAGACCATTCCTGAGGTATTTGCAATGCTGAAATCAGCAGAGGTAGAAGTCAAGAAGGAACATCAAGTGTTGATGGTCAATAAAACCACTAAGTTCAAGAAGGGAAAGGGTAAAAAGAACTTCAAGAAGGACGGCAAGGGAGTTGCCGCGCCCGGCAAGCAAGCTGCCGGGAAGAAGCCAAAGAATGGACCCAAGCCCGAGACTGAGTGCTTTTATTGCAAGGAAAGTGGTCACTGGAAGCGGAATTGCCCCAAATACTTAGCGGACAAGAAGGCCGGCAAAACAAAAGGTATATGTGATATACATGTAATTGATGTGTACCTTACCAGTACTCGTAGTAGCTCCTGGGTATTTGATACCGGTGCAGTTGCTCACATTTGTAACTCAAAGCAGGGGCTGCGGAATAAGCGGAGACTGGCAAAGGACGAGGTGACGATGCGCGTCGGGAATGGTTCCAAGGTCAATGTGATCGCCGTCGGCACGCTACCTCTATATTTGCCTTCGGGATTAGTTTTAAACCTTAATAATTGTTATTTAGTGCCAGCTTTGAGCATGAACATTGTATCGGGATCTCGTTTAATTCGAGATGGCTACTCATTTAAATCTGAGAATAATGGTTGTTCTATTTATATGAGAGATATGTTTTATGGTCATGCTCCTATGGTGAATGGTTTATTCTTAATGAATCTCGAGCGTAATGCTACACATATTCATAGTGTGAGTACCAAAAGATGTAAAGTTGATAATGATAGTCCCACGTACTTGTGGCATTGCCGCTTTGGTCACATAGGTGTCAAACGCATGAAGAAGCTCCATTCAGATGGACTTTTAGAGTCTCTTGATTACGAATCATTTGACACGTGCGAACCATGCCTCATGGGTAAGATGACCAAGACTCCGTTCTCAGGAACAATGGAGCGAGCAACCAACTTATTGGAAATCATACATACTGATGTGTGCGGTCCAATGAGTGTTGAGGCTCGCGGTGGCTATCGTTATGTTCTCACCCTCACTGATGATTTGAGTAGATATGGGTATATCTACCTAATGAAACACAAGTCTGAAACCTTTGAAAAGTTCAAGGAATTTCAGAGTGAGGTTGAGAATCAACGTGACAGGAAAATCAAGTTTCTACGATCAGATCGTGGAGGAGAATACTTGAGTCACGAATTTGGCACACACTTAAGAAAATGTGGAATAGTTTCACAACTCACGCCGCCTGGAACACCTCAGCGTAATGGTGTGTCCGAACGTCGTAATCACACTCTATTAGATATGGTGCGATCTATGATGTCTCTTACCGATTTACCGCTATCTTTTTGGGGCTATGCTTTAGAGACTGCCGCATTCACTTTAAATAGGGCTCCGTCGAAATCCGTTGAGACGACACCGTTTGAATTATGGTTTGAGAAGAAACCTAAGCTGTCGTTTCTGAAAGTTTGGGGATGCGATGCTTATGTCAAGAAACTTCAACCTGAAAAGCTCGAACCCAAGTCGGAAAAATGCGTCTTCATAGGATACCCTAAAGAAACTGTTGGGTATACCTTCTACCTCAGATCCGAAGGCAAGATCTTTGTTGCCAAGAATGGATTCTTTCTAGAGAAAGAGTTTCTCTCGAAAGAAGTAAGTGAGAGGAAAGTAGAACTTGATGAAGTGTTACCTCTTGAACCGGAAAATGGCACAGCTCAAGAAAATGTTCCTGAGGTGCCTGCACCTACTAGAGAGGTAGTTATTGATGATGATCAAGATACTTCTGATCAAGCTCCTACTGAAATTCGAAGGTCCACAAGGACACGTTCCGCACCAGAGTGGTACGGCAACCCTGTCTTAGAAATCATGTTGTTAGACAATGGTGAACCTTCGAACTATGAAGAAGCGATGGCGGGCCCGGATTCCGAAAAATGGCTAGAAGCCATGAAATCCGAGATAGGATCCATGTATGAAAACGAAGTATGGACTTTGGCTGACTTGCCCGTTGAGCGGCGAGCCATAGAAAATAAATGGATCTTTAAGAGGAAGACAGACGCAGATGGTAATGTGACCATCTATAAAGCTCGGCTTGTCGCTAAGGGTTATCGACAAGTTCAAGGGGTTGACTACGATGAGACTTTCTCACTGGTAGCGAAGCTGAAGTCCGTCCGAATCATGTTAGAAATTGCCGCATTCTACGATTATGAAATATGGCAAATGGACGTCAAAACAGCATTCCTTAATGGTTTCCTTAAGGAAGAATTGTATATGATGAAGCCGGAAGGTTTTGTCGATCCTAAGAATGCTGACAAGGTGTGCAAGCTCCAACGCTCGATTTATGGGCTGGTGCAAGCATCTCGGAGTTGGAACATTCGCTTTGATGAGATGATCAAAGCGTTTGGGTTTACGCAGACTTATGGAGAAGCCTGCGTTTAGAAGAAAGTGAGTGGGAGCTCTGTAGCATTTCTCATACTATATGTAGATGACATACTTTTGATGGGAAATGATATAGAACTCTTGGACAGCATCAAGGCCTATTTGAATAAGAGTTTTTCAATGAAGGACCTTGGAGAAGCTGCTTATATATTAGGCATCAAGATCTATAGAGATAGATCAAGACGCCTCATAGGTCTTTCACAAAGCACATACCTTGATAAGATATTGAAGAAGTTCAATATGGATCAATCTAAGAAGGGGTTCTTGCCTGTGTTACAAGGTGTGAAATTGAGCTCAGCTCAATGTCCGACCACGGTAGAAGATATAGAAGAGATGAGTGTCATCCCCTATGCCTCAGCCATAGGTTCTATTATGTATGCCATGCTGTGTACCAGACCTGATGTAAACCTTGCCGTAAGTTTGGTAGGAAGGTACCAAAGTAATCCCGGCAAGGAACACTGGATAGCGGTCAAGAATATCCTGAAGTACCTGAAAAGGACTAAGGAAATGTTTCTCGTTTATGGAGGTGACGAAGAGCTCGTAGTAAAAGGTTACGTCGATGCTAGCTTCGACACAGATCTGGATGACTCTAAGTCACAAACCGGATACGTGTATATTTTGAATGGTGGGGCAGTAAGCTGGTGCAGCTGCAAGCAGAGCGTCGTGGCGGGATCTACATGTGAAGCGGAGTACATGGCATCCTCGGAGGCAGCACATGAAGCAATATGGGTGAAGGAGTTCATCACCGACCTAGGAGTCATACCCAATGCGTCGGGGCCAATCAAACTCTTCTGTGACAACACTAGAGCTATTGCACTTGCCAAGGAGCCCAGGTTTCACAAGAAGACAAGGCACATCAAGCGTCGCTTCAACTCCATTCGTGAAAATGTTCAAGATGGAGACATAGAGATTTGTAAAGTACATACGGACCTGAATGTAGCGGATCCGTTGACTAAACCTCTCCCTAGAGCAAAACATGATCAACACCAGAATTCCATGGGTGTTCGATTCATCACAGTGTAACTAGATTATTGACTCTAGTGCAAGTGGGATACTGTTGGAAATATGCCCTAGAGGCAATAATAAAAGCATTATTATTGTATTTCCTTGTTCATGATAATTGTCTTTATTCATGCTATAATTGTGTTTTCCGGAAATCGTAATACATGTGTGAATAATAGACACCAACATGTCCCTAGTAAGCCTCTAGTTGACTAGCTCGTTGATCAACAGATAGTCATGATTTCCTGACTATGGACATTGGATGTCATTGATAACGAGATCACATCATTAGGAGAATGATGTGATGGACAAGACCCAATCCTAAACATAGCACAAGATCGTATAGTTCGTTTGCTAGAGTTTTCCAATGTCAAAGTATCTTTCCTTAGACCATGAGATCGTGTAACTCCCGGATACCGTAGGAGTGCTTTGGGTGTGCCAAACGTCACAACGTAACTGGGTGACTATAAAGGTATACTACGGGTATCTCCAAAAGTGTCTGTTGGGTTGACATGGATCAAGACTGGGATTTGTCACTCCGTATGACGGAGAGGTATCACTGGGCCCACTCGGTAATGCATCATCATAATGAGCTCAAAGTGACCAAGTGTCTGGTCACGGGATCATGCATTACAGTACGAGTAAAGTGACTTGCCGGTAACGAGATTGAACGAGGTATTGGGATACCGACGATCGAATCTCGGGCAAGTAACATATCGATTGACAAAGGGAATTGTATACGGTGTTGCTTGAATCCTCGACATCGTGGTTCATCCGATGAGATCATCGTAGAGCATGTGGGAGCCAACATGGGTATCCAGATCCCGCTGTTGGTTATTACCGGAGAGCGATCTCGGTCATGTCTGCATGTCTCCCGAACCCGTAGGGTCTACACACTTAAGGTTCAGTGACGCTAGGGTTGTAGGATATGTATATGCAGTAACCCGAATGTTGTTCGGAGTCCCGGATGAGATCCCGGACGTCACGAGGAGTTTCGGAATGGTCCGGAGGTAAAGATTTATATATGGGAAGTCCTGTTTCGGGCGTCGGGACAAGTTTCGGGGTTATCGGTATTGTACTGGGACCACCGGAAGGGTCCCGGGGGTCCAGCGGGTGGGGCCACCTGTCCCGGGGGGCCACATGGGCTGTAGGGGGTGCGCCTTGGCCTACATGGGCCAAGGGCACCAGCCCCAAGAGGCCCATGCGCCTAGGGTTACAAAGGGAAAGAGTCCTAGGAGGGGAAGGCACCTCCTAGGTGCCTTGGGGGGGGGAGGGAAACCCCCCTTGGCCGCCGCCCCACCCTAGGAGATTGGATCTCCTAAGGACGGCGCCCCCCCCTTGGCCCTCCTATATATAGTGGGGGAAGGAGGGCTTTCATCCCACGCCTTTGGTTGCCTCCTTCTCCCTCTCCAACACCTCCTCCTCCTCCATAGTGCTTGGCGAAGCCCTGCCGGAGTACTGCAGCTCCATCAACACCACGCCGTCGTGCTGCTGCTGGTGCCATCTCCCTCAACCTCTCCTCTCCCCTTGCTGGATCAAGAAGGAGGAGACGTGGCTGTTCCATACGTGTGTTGAACGCGGAGGTGCCGTCCGTTCGGTGCTAGGATCTCCGGTGATTTGGATCACGTCGTGTACAACTACCTCATCCCCGTTGTTTGAACGCTTCTGCTCGCGATCTACAAAGGTATGTAGATACATCCGATTACTCGTTGCTAGATGAACTCATAGATGGATCTTGGTGAAACCGTAGGAAAATTTTTGTTTTCTGCAACGTTCCCCAACAGGGAAGTACATCTCAAGCTCATTCAGTATCACAACGATCTCTTCCTGTAGCCTCCGGAGCTGCTTCACACTGATCGACTTTCGAGAGATGATGTCGAAAAAGTTGCAGAGACCAATAAGCGTGTCACGGACGTGCTTGTCCATTATCCCTCTAAGGGCAACAAGTAGTATCTGCGTCATCATCACATGACAGTCATGAGACTTCATCCCGCTGAACCTTTTCTTGTCCGTGTCTAGATATCTGCTTATCTTGCCACAGTAACCGGAACTAACTTTGACTCCGGTAAGGCACTTAAAGAATTGATTGATCTCAGCCTGACTTAAGGTGAAGCAAAAAGGGGGGCAGTAATCCTCTTTCTTTATTTTCTTGCCCTTCTTCTCCCGTGCCTCTGTCTCCATCTCTGTCTCGTCTGACATTTTACGGGGCGGCATGTGCAGATCTTCCCTGATTTTCAAATCTTGCAAATCTTTTCTTGCCTTCGGCCCATCCTTGGTCTTATCCGGCATGTTCATTAGTGTTGCGAGCAAGCTCTCAAGAACATTCTTACAAATATGCATTTGATCAAGGCAATGAGGTGTATCGAGTTTGTGCCAGTACTCCAAGTCCCAGAACACAGACCTCGTCTTCCATACCTTCAGCAGCGGCTCCAGTGCCTTTCTTATTGTCTTTCCCGGTGCGGGGCACTCCTTCCAGTTTTTCAACAGCTCATCAATTTCGGCACCGCTCTGCTTACGTGGAGGTCCTCGATGCTCAGCGTGACCATTGAATAGATCTCCACGGTTTCTCCACGGGTCGTCCTATTCAAGCCATCTTCGATGCCCCATGTACACGATTTTCCCAGACCCGCCATCTTTCCTTGACGTTAGCTGCTGAGACGTTGTATCATCCATGCACCGCGTGCATCCGCAATATCCATGGCACACCTGGTCTGCCACATATCCGTAACCGAGATAGTCATGCACTGTCGTGATCAGCGCGGCTCTCATGTTGAAATACTCGCCTTTGCTAGCGTCCCATGTCTTGGCCGGTGTTTTCCATAACGTGTCTAACTCCTCTTGAAGTAGCCCCAGATACAAATTAATATTATTTCCTGGTTGTTTCGGCCCTTGAATAAGCATGCTCATGTGAATGTACTTCGATTTCATGCACAACCAGGGGGAGGTTGTACATCCATACAAACATGGGCCATGTGCTATGGTTGGTGTTCTGGTTACCAAACGGATTCATGCCATCGGTACACGTGCCGAGCACGATGTTCCTTGCATCACATTCAAAATACCGATAGAAGCTGTTCAACGCTCTCCACTGGCTTCCATCCTTCACGTGTCTCAGCTTCGGATCATCTCCATCGTCGGGCTTCTTCCTCTCCGCGTGCCAGTGCATTAGCTTTGCTTCCTTGGGATCTACAAAATACCTATGGAGACGGGGAGTGATCGGTAAGTACCATACAACTTTCTGGGGACATTTCTTCCTGGCCTTCTTATATCAAGAAGCATTGCACACCGGACAGCTTGTTTTTTCCGTGTGCTCCTTCCGATAAATTATGCAATCGTTGATGCATGCATGGTATCTAACGTGTGGCAGATCAAGAGGGCACACGATCTTCTTGGCCTCATCAACACTAGTAGGACATAGATTACCCGCGGGAAGAACATCCTTTAGGTACTTGAGATGCTCATCGAGGCTAGTGTCGGTTCATTTGTTTTTAGCCTTCGTCTTCAGAAGTTGGAGCGTGAAACTCAAGCGGGTCCCCTCAGGATTGCAACCATCATACAATGGAGTGTTCGAGTCTACCACCAGTTGCTCCAGCTTAGCCTCCTCTCTAGAAGCAGCTCTCTCAGTACTCGTCTCCTTGTGAAGCAATGCTTGAACATGAGGGTCCCGCACGATTGAACTTAGTACCGACGAACTCTGCTGCGTGGAGTCCATGTCGTTCTCTCCGTCGCCATGTCCGGCCCCTTCTCCTCCGCCATGTCCGGCCCCTTCTCCTCCGCCATGTCCGGCCTCTTCCCCACCGCCATTATCGATCATCTCTTCGTCTTGCCCCGTGTCATCATTGCCTGCCCCGTCGGCATCCTCAACATCGTCATCCTCATCTTCAGTTATTCACCGAGTATAGCCATCCATGAAACCAGTCATGAGCAGGTGCGCTTCGACACGACCATCGTCATAGGGGTCGAGCCAAACTATTCCTTTGCATTTTCGACACGGACATAAAACCTCTGTCAGGTTATTTTCTTTCATGTCCTGCACCGCCGACCGCAACCACCTGTCCACCATCGTTCCACTGACCATCATGAACGTCTGCACGGTAATTAATAGTAAAACAAATTGATTATAAAAATGCGTGCATGCATCAAAGTCATACAAAAATTCGGCATGAACTTCCCTAAAAATAGGACATATATGGATCTAGAGTTTGCCCGGAATTCACCGAAACGGAAATAAATCGACATTTCGGCAAAACATAGGCAACTCAAAAGCACAATTTGGCGTCAACTCATGCCACACACACAATATCCACAAACACATCACACACACATAAACATATTTCCATTTTGCAAAAGCATGAAATTTTCATCACCTCTATCTCGAGATCGAGCACACGGTGGAGATGATGTTGTAGGGAGATCAAAAGTGCACAAAGCTCTTCTTGACAAAGATAGATCTAGTTAGGGGGAAAATAGGTCACTTAACTAAATCCTACATCTACCTAGCTACCTAATTTGGGAGGAGACAACTTCAACTAGTGGAGGGGAAGGAAAAAGAGAAAGGAGATGCATTAATGGAGGTGGTGTAGTTAGGTAGGAGTAATGAAGAGAGAGAAAGGTAGATAGAAGAGAGAGAGTAATGGGGGAGAAGTATTGAGGAAGAATAGAAGAGAGAGAGTAATGGGGGAGAAGTATTGAGGAAGAAGAAGAGTGAGAGTGGGAGTATGTGGGAGGTAGGGGAAAGGGAAGAGAGGAGGGGGAGGGGGAGGGACGGGTGGGGAAAAGGTGGTGGGTTGATGCGGATTAGCAGTAGCGCGGGAGTTAAAACACGCTGCTGCTAAGGAAGTAGCAGCAGCGCGCTTTGGGCAACAGCACTACTGCTAACCGGGACCAAAAAGTGTGCCAATTTGAAATTTAGCAGCAGCGACCTCAGAAAAAGCGTGCTACTACTACATCCATAGCAGTAGCGCGGCTCGCGGCACCGCGCTGCTGCTAAATGGAGTTTGGTGGACACCGCCGGTCGATATTTGTAGCAGCACGGTTTACACCGAGTGCGCTACTACTAAAAACTTGTCAGTAGCGAGTTTCCCGCACACGCGCTACTACTAATTAGCAGCAGCGCTCCTTTTTGAGCCGCGCTGCTGCTAAGATTCTGTGTATAGGCTTTTCCCTAGTAGTGAGAGGTGGAGATGTAGTTCCTCTCTCATAATAATTGCAAGTAGGAGTAGCAATCACATGCATATTATATCCATCAAAATCATCATGTGTAGTGGTAAAACACAACCCATCAATATAATCCTTAATAAGCGCAAACTTCTCCGATATAGTGTAGTTGGGAGAATTCAAAAAGATAATAGGACTATCATGTGTGGGTGCAATAACAACGATCTCATGTTTAACATAATGAACTATAGCAAGTTCATCGCCATAAGCATAATTTAAATTGGCATCTTGGCCACAAGCATAGCAAGCATCAATTTCATGAAAAAGGGATATTTCAAACGAATCCAAGGGACCATAGCATTCATCTTTGATAAACATGAAGGGAAATTAAACAATGTATGAGTTGAAGAGTTAATCTCATTAGAAGGCGGGCACAGGTAGCTAATTGACTCTTCCTCCTTTTGTTCTTAGCTCTCCTCATGATCTTTTCCATCTAATGAGCTCATAGTTTCATCAGTTTCTTCTTCCATAGATTCCTGCAAAATATTAGTTTCTTCTTGGACAGCAGAGACTTTCTCAATAAAATCATTAATATCGACATTATATTCATAATTCTCATAGCAACATTTAAGTATAGCATAATTTTCAGGTTTGTAAACGGCATCATCAAAATCTTCATACTTTTCAAACAAATATTCAATTTCATAAGCACCCTTAGAAGCAACAAATTCTTCTATTAGTTTCACATCATAGTAATCATATATATTCATTAGCATAAGAAGCCAAGGTTTCATTATCATTAAATTTACATGAAAAGGGAAGGTGTGGAGCCTTCGTCTTAGAGCAACAAGTATAATCATATCTCAAGCATAAATTCCAAGCAAACCAATGCAACATTTCAATTTGATCCCATAAGAGTTTTCCTTTTTGAGTCAAGCGATGATCCCCTAAAGTATTCATGTTGATCTAAAGTGTCTCCAATTATCAAGTTGAATGAGGTTTTCTCAGGATTATCAAACTAGTGTTTAGTATTTTTCATGTAACGAGCATCGAGTGTTTTAGGAGGTTCCCCATCTCCATGAGTAGCAAGTACACCTAATTGTTTTCGGTATTTCATATTTCATATCCATAACTAAAGATAGAGAACAACTTAGAACAGAAAATACAATCTACTTAGTGATAAAGCAAACAAGCACACATGAGAATATTCACCCCATGCTATTGCTCCCCGGCAGCGGCGCCAGAAAAAGGTCTTGATAACCCACAAGTATAGAGGATTGTGACGCCCGGATAATTAAGCTACATTAATCCCATGTTAATGGTGCCATGTGATCACATTACTGTTGCTAATCCTCGGTTGATCCAAGTCACAATCCAAATTCAAATCTAAAATAAAAGTCCAAAATTCAAATTTATCAAACAAGTAAAATAAAATGTTCAAAGTGTGGCAAATATACCATAACTAATTATGGTGGTGACCCAACACTTTTGTAAAATATTTAAATGCCCTTTTGTGAATATAACAACGACTAAATAGAATTATTAAATGCTTTTTAAATTATTAAAATACTAAACTATTTTATTTGAACCTCACACTAAATGTGGAAGTGGTATAATTAGTAAAACCAATTTAGATGTTGTTACTATATTTTATAAAGCTAACTTCTATTCAAAAATAAAAGAAAACTAAAACAGTAAAACAAGAAATAAGAAAAGAAAAGAAGCAAAGAAAACAAAACAACCCCCCCCCCCTAGTGGGCCTCGTGGACCAGTTGGGCCACAAAGCCACCAGGCCGGCCCAGCTCCTCCCCACCGTCCCCTTCCTCTGCTACAGGGAAGCAGGGGGGATCATGGCGCCCATCCGCCAACGGTGGCCGTGAAGGAAATATGCCCTAGAGGCAATAATAAAGTTATTATTTATTTCCTTATATCATGATAAATGTTTATTATTCATGCTAGAATTGTATTAACCAGAAACATAATACATGTGTGAATACATAAACAAACATAGTGTCACTAGTATGCCTCTACTTAACTAGCTCGTTTATCAAAGATGGTTATGTTTCCTAGCCATGAACAAAAGAGTTGTCATTTGATTAACGGGATCACATCATTAGGAGAATGATGTGATTGACATGACCCATTCCGTTAGCCTAGCACTTGATCGTTTAGTATGTTGCTATTGCTTTCTTCATGACTTATACATGTTCCTGTAACTATGAGAATTGTGCAACTCCCGTTTACCGGAGGAACACTTTGGGTACTACCAAACGTCACAACGTAACTGGGTGATTATAAAGGAGTACTACAGGTGTCTCCAAAGGTACATGTTGAGTTGGCGTATTTCGAGATTAGGTTTTGTCACTCCGATTGTCGGAGAGGTATCTCTGGGCCCTCTCGGTAATGCACATCATTATAAGCCTTGCAAGCAATGTAACCAAATGAGTTGGTTACGGGATGATGCACTACAGAACGAGTAAAGAGACTTGCCGGTAACGAGATTGAACTAGGTATTGGATACCGACGATCAAATATCGGGCAAGTAACATACCGATGACAAAGGAAACAACGTATGTTGTTATGCGGTTTGACCAATAAAGATCTTCGTAGAATATGTAGGAACCAATATGGGCATCTAGGTCCCGCTATTGGTTATTGACCGAGAATAGTTCTAGGTCATGTCTACATAGTTCTCAAACCCGTAGGGTCCGCACGCTTAACGTTACGATGACAGTTTTATTATGAGTTTATGAGTTTTGATGTACCGAAGGAGTTCGGAGTCCCAGATGAGATCGAGGACATGAAGAGGAGTCTCGAAATGGTTGAGACGTAAAGATTGATATATTGGACGACTATATTCGGAGTTCGGAAAGTTTCCGAGTGATTCGGGTATTTTCGGGGGTACCGGGGAGTTACGGGAATACAAGGAAGAAGCAATGGGCCTCATGGGCTAAGTGGTGGAAGAGAGGAGGAAGGGCGCGCGGCCCCCCTAGCCCAAACCGAATTGGACTAGGGGGCCGGCCCCCCTTTCCTTCCTCTCCTCCATCTCCTTCCTTCTCCTTCTCCTCCCCTTCCTTCCCTTCTCCTAGTAGGACTTGGAAAGAAGGGGGAATCCTACTTGGAGTAGGATTCTCCCCCTTGGGCGCGCCTCCTCCTCTTGGCCGGCCCCCTCCCCCTTGCTCCTTTATATACGGGGGCAGGGGGGCACCCCGTACACACACAAGTTGATCTACGGATCGTTCCTTAACCATGTGCGGTGCCCCCCTCCACCATATTCCACCTCGGTTATATTGTCGCGAAGCTTAGGCGAAGCCCTGCACCGGTAGAACATCAACATCGTCACCACGCCGTCGTGCTGACGGAACTCATCTCCGGAGCTCGGCTGGATCGGAGGCCGGAGATCGTCATCGAGATGAACGTGTGCTGAACTCGGAGGCCCCGTACGTTCGGAGCTTGGATCGGTCGGATCGTGAAGACGTACGACTACATCAACCGCGTTGTTATAACGCTTCCGCTAACGGTCTACGAGGGTACGTGGACATACACTCTCCCCTCTCGTTGCTATGCCATCAACATGATCTTGAGTGTGCGTAGGAAATTTTTTGAAATTACTACGTTCCCCAACAGTGGCATCAGAGCCTAGGTTTTATGCATTGATGTTATATGCACGAGTAGAACATAAGTGAGTTGTGGGCGATACAAGTCATACTGCTTACCAGCATGTCATACTTTGGTTCGGCGGTATTGTGAGATGAAGCGGCCCGGACCGACATTACGCGTACGCTTACGCGAGACTGGTTTCACCGTTACGAGCACTCGTGCTTAAAGGTGGCTGGCGGGTGTCTGTCTCTCTCACTTTAGCTTAATCGAGTGTGGCTATGCCCGGTCCTTGCGAAGGTTAAAACAGCACTAACTTGACGAACTATCGTTGTGGTTTTTGATGCGTAGGTAAGAACGGTTCTTGCTCAGCCCGTAGCGGCCACGTAAAACTTGCAACTACAAAGTAGAGGACGTCTAACTTGTTTTTGCAGGGCATGTTGTGATGTGATATGGCCAAGAAGTGATGCTATATTTTATTGTATGAGATGATCATGTTTTGTAACCGAAGTTATCGGCAACTGGCAGGAGCCATATGGTTGCCGCTTTATTGTATGAAATGCATGTTGAAGAACGTTGCAGAAAACAAAAATTTTCCTACGGTTTCACCAAGATCCATCTATGAGTTCATCTAGCAACGAGTAATCGGATGTATCTACATACCTTTGTAGATCGCGAGCGGAAGCGTTCAAAGAACGGGGATGAGGTAGTCGTACACGACGTGATCCGAATCACCGGAGATCCTAGCACCGAACGGACGGCACCTCCGCGTTCAACACACGTACGGAACAGCCACGTGTCCTCCTTCTTGATCCAGCAAGGGGAGAGGAGAGGTTGAGGGAGACGGCACCAGCAGCAGCACGACGGCGTGGTGTTGATGGAGCTGCAGTACTCCGGCAGGGCTTCGCCAAGCACTATGGAGGAGGAGGAGGTGTTGGAGAGGGAGAAGGAGGCAACCAAAGGCATGGGATGAAAGCCCTCATTCCCCCACTATATATAGGAGGGCCAAGGGGGGGGGGGGCGCCGGCCCTAGGAGATCCAATCTCCTAGGGGGGGGCGGCGGCCAAGGGGGGTTTCCCTCCCCCCCAAGGCACCTAGGAGGTGCCTTCCCTCCTAGGACTCTTTCCCCTTGTAACCCTAGGCGCATGGGCCTCTTGGGGCTGGTGCCCTTGGCCCATGTAGGCCAAGGCGCACTCCCTACAGCCCATGTGGCCCCCCGGGACAGGTGGCCCCACCCGGTGGACCCCCGGGACCCTTCCGGTGGTCCCGGTACAATACCGATAACCCCGAAACTTGTCCCGACGCCCAAAACAGGACTTCCCATATATAAATCTTTACCTCCGGACCATTCCGGAACTCCTCGTGATGTCCGGGATCTCATCCGGGACTCCGAACAACATTCGGGTTACTGCATATACATATCCTACAACCCTAGCATCATGGGTTCGGGAGACATGCAGACATGACCGAGATCGCTCTCCGGTCAATAACCAATAGCGGGATCTGGATACCCATGTTGGCTCCCACATGCTCTACGATGATCTCATTGGATGAACCACGATGTCGAGGATTCAAGCAACCCCGTATACAATTCCCTTTGTCAATCGATATGTTACTTGCCCGAGATTCGATCGTCGGTATCCCAATACCTCATTCAATCTCGTTACCGGCAAGTCACTTTACTCGTACCGTAATGCATGATCCCGTGACCAGACACTTGGTCACTTTGAGCTCATTATGATGATGCATTACCGAGTGGGCCCAGTGATACCTCTCCGTCATACGGAGTGACAAATCCCAGTCTTGATCCATGTCAACCCAACAGACACTTTTGGAGATACCCGTAGTATACCTTTATAGTCACCCAGTTACGTTGTGACGTTTGGCACACCCAAAGCACTCCTACGGTATCCGGGAGTTACACGATCTCATGGTCTAAGGAAAGATACTTTGACATTGGAAAACTCTAGCAAACGAACTATACGATCTTGTGCTATGTTTAGGATTGGGTCTTGTCCATCACATCATTCTCCTAATGATGTGATCTCGTTATCAATGACATCCAATGTCCATAGTCAGGAAATCATGACTATCTGTTGATCAACGAGCTAGTCAACTAGAGGCTTACTAGGGACATGTTGGTGTCTATTATTCACACATGTATTACGATTTCTGGAAAACACAGTTATAGCATGAATAAAGACAATTATCATGAACAAGGAAATATAATAATAATGCTTTTATTATTGCCTCTAGGGCATATTTCCAATAGTCTCCCACTTGCACTAGAGTCAATAATCTAGTTACACTGTGATGAATCGAACACCCATGGAATTCTGGTGTTGATCATGTTTTGCTCTAGGGAGAGGTTTAGTCAACGGATCCGCTACATTCAGGTCCGTATGTACTTTACAAATCTCTATGTCTCCATCTTGAACATTTTCACGAATGGAGTTGAAGCGACGCTTGATGTGCCTTGTCTTCTTGTGAAACCTGGGCTCCTTGGCAAGTGCAATAGCTCCAGTGTTGTCACAGAAGAGTTTGATTGGCCCCGACGCATTGGGTATGACTCCTAGGTCGGTGATGAACTCCTTCACCCATATTGCTTCATGTGCTGCCTCCGAGGCTGCCATGTACTCCGCTTCACATGTAGATCCCGCCACGACGCTCTGCTTGCAGCTGCACCAGCTTACTGCCCCACCATTCAAAATATACACGTATTCGGTTTGTGACTTAGAGTCATCCAGATCTGTGTCGAAGCTAGCGTCGACGTAACCTTTTACGACGAGCTCTTCGTCACCTCCATAAACGAGAAACATTTCCTTAGTCCTTTTCAGGTACTTTAGGATATTATTGACCGCTGTCCAGTGTTCCTTGCCGGGATTACTTTGGTACCTTCCTACCAAACTTACGGCAAGGTTTACATCAGGTCTGGTACATAGCATGGCATACATAATAGAACCTATGGCTGAGGCATAGGGGATGACACTCATCTCTTCTATATCTTCTGCCGTGGTCGGACATTGAGCTGAGCTCAATTTCACACCTTGTAACACAGGCAAGAACCCCTTCTTAGATTGATCCATATTGAACTTCTTCAATATCTTATCAAGGTATGTGCTTTGTGAAAGACCTATGAGGCGTCTTGATCTATCTCTATAGATCTTGATGCCTAATATATAAGCAGCTTCTCCAAGGTCCTTCATTGAAAAACTCTTATTCAAATAGGCCTTGATGCTGTCCAAGAGTTCTATATCATTTCCCATCAAAAGTATGTCATCTACATATAGTATGAGAAATGCTACAGAGCTCCCACTCACTTTCTTGTAAACGCAGGCTTCTCCATAAGTCTGCGTAAACCCAAACGCTTTGATCATCTCATCAAAGCGAATGTTCCAACTCCGAGATGCTTGCACCAGCCCATAAATCGAGCGTTGGAGCTTGCACACCTTGTCAGCATTCTTAGGATCGACAAAACCTTCCGGCTGCATCATATACAATTCTTCCTTAAGGAAACCATTAAGGAATGTCGTTTTGACGTCCATTTGCCATATTTCATAATCGTAGAATGCGGCAATTGCTAACATGATTCGGACGGACTTCAGCTTCGCTGCCAGTGAGAAAGTCTCATCGTAGTCAACCCCTTGAACTTGTCGATAACCCTTAGCGACAAGCCGAGCTTTATAGATGGTCACATTACCATCCGCGTCTGTCTTCCTCTTAAAGATCCATTTATTTTCTATGGCTCGCCGCTCGACGGGCAAGTCAGTCAAAGTCCATACTTCGTTTTCATACATGGATCCTATCTCGGATTTCATGGCTTCTAGCCATTTTTCGGAATCCGGGCCCGCCATCACTTCTTCATAGTTCGAAGGTTCACCGTTGTCTAACAACATGATTTCTAAGACAGGGTTGCCATACCACTCTGGTGCGGAACATGTCCTTGTGGACCTTCGAATTTCAGTAGGAGCTTGATCAGAAGTATCTTGATCATCATCAATAACTTCCTCTCTAGTAGGTGCAGGCACCTCAGGAACATTTTCTTGAGCTGTGCCATTTTCCGGTTCAAGAGGTAACACTTCATCAAGTTCTACTTTCCTCCCACTTACTTCTTTCGAGAGAAACTCTTTCTCTAGAAAGAATCCATTCTTGGCAACAAAGATCTTGCCTTCGGATCTGAGGTAGAAGGTATACTCAACAATTTCTTTAGGGTATCCTATGAAGACGCATTTTTCCGACTTGGGTTCGAGCTTTTCAGGTTGAAGTTTCTTGACATAAGCATCGCATCCCCAAACTTTCAGAAACGACAGCTTAGGTTTCTTCCCAAACCATAATTCAAACGGTGTCGTCTCAATGGATTTCGACGGAGCCCTATTTAAAGTGAATGCGGCAGTCTCTAAAGCATAGCCCCAAAAAGATAGCGGTAAATCGGTAAGAGACATCATAGATCGCACCATATCTAATAGAGTGCGATTACGACGTTCGGACACACCATTACGCTGAGGTGTTCCAGGCGGCGTGAGTTGTGAAACTATTCCACATTTTCTTAAGTGTGTGCCAAATTTGTGACTCAAGTATTCTCCTCCACGATCTGATCGTAGAAACTTGATTTTCCTGTCACGTTGATTCTCAACCTCACTCTGAAATTCCTTGAACTTTTCAAAGGTTTCAGACTTGTGTTTCATTAGGTAGATATACCCATATCTACTCAAATCATCAGTGAGGGTGAGACATAACGATAGCCACCGCGAGCCTCAACACTCATTGGACCGCACACATCAGTATGTATGATTTCCAATAAGTTGGTTGCTCGCTCCATTGTTCCTGAGAACGGAGTCTTGGTCATCTTACCCATGAGGCATGGTTCGCATGTTTCAAATGATTCGTAATCAAGAGACTCTAAAAGTCCATCTTCATGGAGCTTCTTCATGCGTTTGACACCTATGTGACCAAGGCGGCAGTGCCACAAGTACGTGGGACTATCATTATCAACTTTACATCTTTTGGTACTCACACTATGAATATGTGTAGCATTACGCTCGAGATTCATTAAGAATAAACCATTCACCATAGGAGCATGACCATAAAACATATCTCTCATATAAATAGAACAACCATTATTCTCAGATTTAAATGAGTAGCCATCTTGAATTAAACGAGATCCCGATACAATGTTCATGCTCAAAGCTGGCACTAAATAACAATTATTAAGGTTTAAAACTAATCCCGAAGGCAAATATAGAGGTAGCGTGCCGACGGCGATCACATTGACCTTGGAACCATTCCCGACGCGCATCGTCACCTCGTCCTTTGCCAGTCTCCGCTTATTCCGCAGCCCCTGCTTTGAGTTACAAATGTGAGCAACTGCACCGGTATCAAATACCCAGGAGCTACTACGAGTACTGGTAAGGTACACATCAATTACATGTATATCACATATACCTTTTGTTTTGCCGGCCTTCTTGTCCGCTAAGTATTTGGGGCAGTTCCGCTTCCAGTGACCACTTTCCTTGCAATAAAAGCACTCAGTCTCGGGCTTGGGTCCATTCTTTGGCTTCTTCCCGGCAGCTTGCTTGCCGGGCGCGGCAACTCCCTTGCCGTCCTTCTTGAAGTTCTTTTTACCCTTGCCCTTCTTGAACTTAGTGGTTTTATTGACCATCAACACTTCATGTTCCTTCTTGACTTCTACCTCTGCTGATTTCAGCATTGCAAATACCTCAGGAATGGTCTTTTCCATCCCCTGCATATTGAAGTTCATCACAAAGCTCTTGTAGCTTGGTGGAAGCGACTGGAGGATTCTGTCAATGACCGCATCATCCGGGAGATTAACTCCCAGCTGAGTCAAGCGGTTATGTAACCCAGACATAGTGAGTATGTGCTCACTGACAGAACTATTTTCCTCCATCTTACAGCTGAAGAATTTGTCGGAGACTTCATATCTCTCGACCCGGGCATGAGCTTGGAAAACCATTTTCAGCTCTTCGAACATCTCATATGCTCCATGTCTCTCAAAACGCTTTTGGAGCCCCGGCTCTAGGCTGTAAAGCATGCCGCACTGAACGAGGGAGTAGTCATCGGTACGTGCCTGCCAAGCGTTCATAACGTCTTGTTCTGCAGGGAGAACAGGTGCGTCACCCAGCGGTGCTTGTAGGACATAATCTTTCTTGGCAGCTATGAGGATGATCCTCAGGTTCCAGACCCAGTCCGTATAGTTGCTGCCATCGTCTTTCAGCTTGGTTTTCTCTAGGAACGCGTTGAAGTTGAGGACTACGTTGGCCATTTGATCTACAAGACATATTGTAAAGATTTTAGACTAAGTTCATGATAATTAAGTTCATCTAATCAAATTTAATGAAATCCCACTTAGATAGACATCCCTCTTCTAGTCATCTAAGTATAACATGATCCGAGTCAACTAGGCCGTGTCCGATCATCACGTGAGACGGACTAGTCAACGTCGGTGAACATCTTCATGTTGATCGTATCTTCTATACGACTCATGCTCGACCTTTCGGTCTTCTGTGTTCCGAGGCCATGTCTATACACATGCTAGGCTCGTCAAGTCAACCTAAGTGTTTGCATGTGTAAATCTGTCTTACACCCGTTGTATGTGAACGTTTTGAATCAAACACCCGATCATCACGTGGTGCATTGAAACAACGAACTGTCGCAACGGTGCACAGTTAGGGGGAACACTTTCTTGAAATTATTATGAGGGATCATCTTATTTACTACCGTCGTTCTAAGTAAACAAGATGCAAAACATGATAAACATCAAATGCAATCAAATAATAATAGTGACATGATATGGCCAATATCACATAGCTCCTTTGATCTCCATCTTGGGGCTCCATGATCATCTTGTCACCGGCTTGACACCATGATCTCCATCATCATGATCCCCATCATTGTGTCTCCATGAAGTTGCTCGCCAACTATTACTTCTACTACTATGGCTAACGCGTTTAGTAATAAAGTAAAGTAATTTACATGGCGTTTCTCAATGACACGCAGGTCATACAAAAAATAAAGACAACTCCTATGGCTCCTGCCGGTTGTCATACTCATCGACATGCAAGTCGTGATTCCTATTACAATAGCATGAACATCTCATACATCACATATAGATCATTCATCATTCATCACAACTTTGGCCATATCATATCACAAAGCACTTGCTGCAAAAACAAGTTAGACGTCCTCTAATTGTTGTTGCATGTTTTACGTGGCTGAAGTAGGGTTCTAGCAAGAACGTTTTCTTACCTACGTGAAAGCCACAACGTGATTTGTCAACTTCTATTTACCCTTCATAAGGACCCTTTTCATCGAATCCGCTCCAACTAAAGTAGGAGAGACAGACATCCGCCAGCCACCTTATGCAACTAGTGCATGTTAGTCGGTGGAACCGGTCTCACGTAAGCGTACGTGTAAGGTTGGTCCGGGCCGCTTCATCCCATAATACCGTTGAAGCAAGATAAGACTAGTAGCGGCAAGAAAGTTGACAACATCTACGCCCACAACAAATTGTGTTCTACTCGCGCAAGAAGAACTACGCATAGACCTAGCTCTGATACCACTGTTGAAGAACGTTGCAGAGAACAAAAATTTTCCTACGGTTTCACCAAGATCCATCTATGAGTTCATCTAGCAACGAGTAATCGGATGTATCTACATACCTTTGTAGATCACGAGCGGAAGCGTTCAAAGAACGGGGATGAGGTAGTCGTACACGACGTGATCCAAATCACCGGTGATCCTAGCACCGAACGGACGGCACCTCCGCGTTCAACATACGTACGGAACAGCCACGTCTCCTCCTTCTTGATCCAGCAAGGGGAGAGGAGAGGTTGAGGGAGATGGCACCAGCAGCAGCACGACGGCGTGGTGTTGATGGAGCTGCAGTACTCCGGCAGGGCTTCGCCAAGCACTATGGAGGAGGAGGAGGTGTTGGAGAGGGAGAAGGAGGCAACCAAAGGCGTGGGATGAAAGCCCTCCTTCCCCCACTATATATAGGAGGGCCAAGGGGGGGGCACCATCCCTAGGAGATCCAATCTCCTAGGGTGGGGCGGCGGCCAAGGGGGGTTTCCCTCCCCCCCAAGGCACCTAGGAGGTGCCTTCCCGTCCTAGGACTCTTTCCCCTTGTAACCCTAGGTGCATGGGCCTCTTGGGGCTGGTGCCCTTGGCCCATGTAGGCCAAGGTGCACCCCCTACAGCCCATGTGGCCCCCCGGGACAGGTGGCCCCACCCGGTGGACCCCCGGGACCCTTCCGGTGGTCCCGGTACAATACCGATAACCCCGAAACTTGTCCCGACGCCCCAACAGGACTTCCCATATATAAACCTTTACCTCCGGACCATTCCGGAACTCCTCGTGACGTCCGGGATCTCATCCGGGACTCCGAACAACATTCGGGTTGCTGCATATACATATCCTACAACCCTAGCGTCACTGAACCTTAAGTGTGTAGACCCTACGGGTTCGGGAGACATGCAGACATGACCGAGATCGCTCTCCGGTCAATAACCAACAGCGGGATCTGGATACCCATGTTGGCTCCCACATGCTCTACGATGATCTCATCGGATGAACCACGATGTCGAGGATTCAAGCAACCCCGTATACAATTCCCTTTGTCAATCGATATGTTACTTGCCCGAGATTCGATCGTCGGTATCCCAATACCTCGTTCAATCTCGTTACCGGCAAGTCACTTTACTCGTACCGTAATGCATGATCCCGTGACCAGACACTTGGTCACTTTGAGCTCATTATGATGATGCATTACCGAGTGGGCCCAGTGATACCTCTCCATCATACGGAGTGACAAATCCCAGTCTTGATCCATGTCAACCCAACAGACACTTTCGGAGATACCCGTAGTATACCTTTATAGTCACCCAGTTACGTTGTGACGTTTGGCACACCCAAAGCACTCCTACGGTATCCGGGAGTTACACGATCTCATGGTCTAAGGAAAGATACTTTGACATTGGAAAACTCTAGCAAACGAACTATACGATCTTGTGCTATGTATAGGATTGGGTCTTGTCCATCACATCATTCTCCTAATGATGTGATCTCGTTATCAATGACATCCAATGTCCATAGTCAGGAAATCATGACTATCTGTTGATCAACGAGCTAGTCAACTAGAGGCTTACTAGGGACATGTTGGTGTCTATTATTCACACATGTATTACGATTTCCGGAAAACACAATTATAGCATGAATAAAGACAATTATCATGAACAAGGAAATATAATAATAATGCTTTTATTATTGCCTCTAGGGCATATTTCCAACAATGCAAACGCCCTGTAATTGCTTTACTTTATCACTAAGCGGTAGCGATAGTCGTAGAAGCAATAGATGGCGTAAACGACAATGATGCTACGATGGAGATCAAGGTGTCGCGCCGGTGACGATGGTGATCACGACGGTGCTTCGAAGATGGAGATCACAAGCACAAGATGATGATGGCCATATCATATCACTTATATTGATTGCATGTGATGTTTATCCTTTATGCATCTTATCTTGCTTTGATTGACGGTAGCATTTTAAGATGATCTCTCACTAATTATCAAGAAGTGTTCTCCCTGAGTATGCACCGTTGCGAAAGTTCTTCGTGCTGAGACACCACGTGATGATCGGGTGTGATAGGCTCTACGTTCAAATACAACGGGTGTAAAACAGTTGCACACGCGGAATACTCAGGTCATACTTGACGAGCCTAGCATATACAGATATGGCCTCGGAACACGGAGACCGAAAGGTCGAGCGTGAATCATATAGTAGATATGATCAACATAGTGATGTTCACCATTGAAACTACTCCTTCTCACGTGATGATCGGACATGGTTTAGTTGATTTGGATCACGTGATCACTTAGATGACTAGAGAGATGTCTATCTAAGTGGGAGTTCTTTAGTAATATGATTAATTGAACTTAAATTTATCATGAACTTAGTCCTGGTAGTATTTTGCAAATTATGTGTAGATCAATAGCTTGCGTTGGTGCTTTCATATGTTTATTTTGATATGTTCCTAGAGAAAATTGTGTTGCAAGATGTTAGTAGCAATGATGCGGATTGGATCCGTGATCTGAGGTTTATCCTCATTGCTGCACAGAAGAATTATGTCCTTAATGCACCGCTAGGTGACAGACCTATTGCAGGAGCAGATGCCGACGTTATGAACGTTTGGCTAGCTCAATATGATGACTACTTGATAGTTTAGTGCACCATGCTTAACGGCTTAGAATCGGGACTTCAAAGACGTTTTGAACGTCATGGACCATATGAGATGTTCTAGGAGTTGAAGTTAATATTTCAAGCAAATACCCGAGTTGAGAGATATGAAGTCTCCAACAAGTTCTATAGCTAAAAGATGGAGGAGACTCGCTCAACTAGTGAGCATGTGCTCAGATTGTCTGGGTACTACAATCGCTTGAATCAAGTGGGAGTTAATCTTCTAGATAAGATAGTGATTGACAGAATTCTCTATTCACCACCACCAAATTAGTAGAACTTCGTGATGAACTATAATGCAAGGGATGACGAAAACGATTCCCGAGCTCTTCGTGATGCTGAAATCAACGAAGGTAGAAATCAAGAAAGAGCATCAAGTGTTGATGATTGAAAAGACCACTAGTTTCAAGAAAAGGGCAAAGGGAAAGAAAGGGAACTTCAAGCAGAATGGCAAGCAAGTTGTCACTCCCGCGAAGAAGCCCAAAGCTGGACCAAAGCCTGAAACTGAGTGATTATACTTCAAAGGAAATGGTCACTAGAAGCAGAAATGCCTTGAATATTTGGTGGATAAGAAGGATGGCAAAGTGAACAAGGGTATATTTGATATACAGGTTATTGAAGTGTGCCTTACTAGTGTTTATAGTAGCCCCTGAGTATTTGATACTTGTTCGGTTGCTCAGATTAGTAACTTGAAACAGGAGTTACAGAATAAACAGAGACTAGTTGAAGGGGAAGTGACGATGAGTGTTGGAAGTAGTTCCAAGATCGATATGATCATCATCGCACACTCCCTATACTTTCGGGATTAGTGTTAAACCTAAATAAATGTTATTTGGCGTTTGCGTTGAGCATGAATATGATTTGATCATGTTTATTGCAATACGGTTATTCATTTAAAGTCAGAGAATAATTGTTGTTCTGTTTACATGAATAAAACCTTCAATGGTCATACACCCAATGAAAATAGTTTGTTGGATCCCGATCATAGTGATACACATATTCATAATGTTGAATCCAAAAGATGCAAAGTTAATAATGATAGTGCAACTTATTTGTGGCACTGCCATTTGGGTCATATCGGTGTAAAGCGCATGAAGAAACTCCATAAAGATGGATTTTCGGAATCACTTGGTTATGAATCATTTCATGCTTGCGAACCGTGCTTTTTGGGCAAGATGACTAAAACTCCGTTCTCCAGAACAATGGAACAAGCTACTGACTTATTGGAAATAATACATACCGATGTATGCGATCCAATGAGTGTTGATGCTCGTGGCAAGTATCGTTATTTTCTGACCTTCAAAAGATGATTTGAGGAGATATGGGTATATCTACTTGATGAAACATAAGTCTGAAATAGTTGAAATGTTCAAAGAATTTTAGAGTGAAGTGGAAAAATCACCGTAACAAGAAAATAAAGTTTCTGCGATCTGATCGCGGAGACAAATATTTGAGTTACGAGTTTGGTCTTCAATTAAAACAATGCGGAATAGTTTCACAGCTCACGCCACCTGGAACAGCACAACGTTATGGTGTGTTCGAACGTCGTAACCGCACTTTATTGATATGGTGCGATCTATGATGTCTCTTACTGATTTACCACTATTGTTTTGGGGTTATGCATTAGACACATCTGCATTCACGTTAAAAAGGGCACCATCTAAATCCGTTGAGACGACACCATATGAACTATGGTTTAGCAAGAAACCCAAGTTGTCGTTTCTTAAAGTTTGGGGTTGTGATGCTTATGTGAAAAAGTTTCATCCTGATAAGCTCAAAACCCAAATCAGAGAAGTGCGTCTTCATAGAATACCCAAAGGAAACTGTTGGGTACACCTTCTATCACAGATCCGAAGGCAAGATATTCATTGCTAAAAATGGATCCTTTCTAGAGAAGGAGTTTCTCTCAAAAGAAGTGAGTGGGAGGAAAGTAGAGCTTGATAAGGTAATTTGTACCTTCTCCCGAATTGGAAAGTAGTGCATCACAGAAATCAGTTACAGTGATTCCTACACCAATTAGTGAGGAAGTTAATGATGATGATCATGAAACTTCAGATCAAGTTGCTACCAAACCTCGTAGGTCTTCCAGAGTAAGATCCGCACCAGAGTGGTACGGTAATCATATTCTGGAAGTCATGTTACTAGACCATGATGAACCTACAAACTATGAGGAAGCGATGATGAGCCCAGATTCCACGAAATGGCTTGAGGCCATAAAATCTGAGATATGATCCATGTATGAGAACAAAGTATGGACTTTGATTGACTTGCTCAATGATCAGCAAGCCATGTTAAATAAATGGATCTTCAAGAGGAAGACGGACACTGATAGTAGTGTTACTATCTACTAAGCTCGACTTGTTGCGAAAGGTTTTCAACAAGTTCAAAGTGTTGAATATGATGAGATTTTCTCACTCGTATCGAAGCTTAAGTCTGTCTGAATCATGTTAGCAATTGCCACATTTTATGAAATCTGGCAAATGGATGTCAAAACTGCATTCCTTAATGGATTTATTAAAGAAGAGTTGTATATGATGCAACCAGAAAGTTTTTGTCAATCCTAAAGATGCTAACAAAGTGTGCAAACTCCAGCGATCCATCTATGGACTGGTGCAAGCATCTCGGAGTTGGAATATACGCTTTGATGAGTTGATCAAAGCATATGGTTTTATACAGACTTTTGAAGAAGCCTGTATTTACAAGAAAGTGAATGGGAGCTCTGTAGCATTTCTAATATTATATGTGGATGACATATTGTTGATTGGAAATGATATTGAAATTCTGGATAGCATGAAAGGATACTTGAATAAGAGTTTTTCAAAGCAAGACCTCGGTAAAGCTGCTTACATATTGAGCATCAAGATCTATATAGATAGATCAAGACGCTTGATAAGATTTTTCAATGAGTACATACCTTGATAATTTTTTTGAAATAGTTCAAAATAGAACAGTCAAAGAAGGATTTCTTGCCTGTGATGCAAAGGTGTGAAGTTGAGTAAGACTCAAGACTCGACCATGGCAGAAAATAGAAAGAGAATGAAAAATCATTCCCTATGCCTCAGTCATAGGTTCTATAAAGTATGCTATGCTATGTACCAGACCTATTGTATACCTTGCTCTTTGTTTGGCAAGGGAGTACAATAGTGATCTAGGAGTAGATCACTGGACATTGGTCAAGAATATCCTTAGTGAGGACTAAGGAAATATTTCTCGATTATGGAGGTGATAAAAGAGCCCGTCGTAAAAAGTTACATCGGTGCAAGCTGTTACACCGATCCAGATGACTCTAAGTCTCAAACTGGATACATATTGAAAATGGGAGCAATTAAGCTAGAGTAGCTCCATGCAGAGCATTGAAGACGTAGAATGTTTGCAAAATACATACGGCTCTGAATGTGACAGACCCGTTGACTAAGCTTCTCTCACAAGCAAAACATGATCACACCTTAGTACACTTTGGGTGTTAATCACATAGCAATGTGAACTAGATTATTGACTCTAGTAACCCCTTAGAGTATTGGTCACATAACGATGTGAACTATGTTAATCATATACAAATATGAATATTGGTGTTAAATCACATGGCGATGTGAACTAGATTATTGACTCTAGTGCAAGTGGGAGACTGAAGGAAATACGCCCTAGAGGCAATAATAAAGTTATTATTTATTTCCTTATATCATGATAAATGTTTATTATTCATGCTAGAATTGTATTAACCGGAAACATAATACATGTGTGAATACATAGACAAACATAGTGTCACTAGTATGCCTCTACTTAACTAGCTCGTTTATCAAAGATGGTTATGTTTCCTAGCCATGAACAAAAGAGTTGTCATTTGATTAACGGGATCACATCATTAGGAGAATGATGTGATTGACATGACCCATTCCGTTAGCCTAGCACTTGATCGTTTAGTATGTTGCTATTGCTTTCTTCATGACTTATACATGTTCCTGTAACTATGAGAATTGTGCAACTCCCGTTTACCGGAGGAACACTTTGGGTACTACCAAACGTCACAACGTAACTGGGTGATTATAAAGGAGTACTACAGGTGTCTCCAAAGGTACATGTTGAGTTGGCGTATTTCGAGATTAGGTTTTGTCACTCCGATTGTCGGAGAGGTATCTCTGGGCCCTCTCGGTAATGCACATCATTATAAGCCTTGCAAGCAATGTAACCAAATGAGTTGGTTACGGGATGATGCACTACAGAACGAGTAAAGAGACTTGCCGGTAACGAGATTGAACTAGGTATTGGATACCGACGATCAAATCTCGGGCAAGTAACATACCAATGACAAAGGGAACAACGTATGTTGTTATGCGGTTTGACCGATAAAGATCTTCGTAGAATATGTAGGAACCAATATGGGCATCTAGGTCCCGCTATTGGTTATTGACCGAGAATAGTTCTAGGTCATGTCTACATAGTTCTCGAACCCGTAGGGTCCGCACGCTTAACGTTACGATGACAGTTTTATTATGAGTTTATGAGTTTTGATATACCGAAGGAGTTCGGAGTCCCGGATGAGATCGGGGACATGACGAGGAGTCTCGAAATGGTCGAGACGTAAAGATCGATATATTGGACGACTATATTCGGAGTTCGGAAAGGTTCTGAGTGATTCGGGTATTTTCGGGGGTACCGGGGAGTTACGGGAATACAAGGAAGAAGCAATGGGCCTCATGGGCTAAGTGGTGGAAGAGAGGAGGAAGGGCGCGCGGCCCCCCTAGCCCAAACCGAATTGGACTAGGGGGCCGGCCCCCCTTTCCTTCCTCTCCTGCATCTCCTTCCTTCTCCTTCTCCTCCCCTTCCTTCCCTTCTCCTAGTAGGACTTGGTAAGAAGGGGGAATCCTACTTGGAGTAGGATTCTCCTCCTTGGGCGCGCCTCCTCCTCTTGGCCGGCCCCCTCCCCCTTGCTCCTTTATATACGGGGGCAGGGGGGCACCCCATACACACACAAGTTGATCTACGGATCGTTCCTTAGCCGTGTGCGGTGCCCCCCTCCACCATATTCCACCTCGGTTATATTGTCGCGAAGCTTAGGCGAAGCCCTGCGCCGGTAGAACATCAACATCGTCACCACGCCGTCGTGCTGACGGAACTCATCTCCGGAGCTCGGCTGGATCAGAGGCCGGAGATCGTCATCGAGATGAACGTGTGCTGAACTCGGAGGCCCCGTACGTTCGGAGCTTGGATCGGTCGGATCGTCAAGACGTACGACTACATCAACCGCGTTGTTATAACGCTTCCGCTAACGGTCTACGAGGGTACGTGGACATACACTCTCCCCTCTCGTTGCTATGCCATCAACATGATCTTGAGTGTGCGTAGGAATTTTTTTGAAATTACTACGTTCCCCAACAGGCCGGGCGTGGCGGCCATCCACCCCCTGGTGCCCTACTAATACACCCGGGGCGCCCCAAACCCTAGCTTCCTCGTTCCCCTTCCTCCCTCGCCCCCCATCTAATCTTCCCCGTCGACGTCGTCGTGCCCGTGACGCCAAGGCCACCGCGCTCGTCCCCGACGTCGTCCACCATTCGTCCTCGTCTCCCAGTCACCTCGTCGTCTATGAACTCCTCCCCAACGACCTCGTCAAGCCTCCCCGAGCCGTCTCCCTCCTCGGACGCCGACGCCCTCGTCGTCGTCTCCGACCACCCCGACCCCCCTCGAGCCCGCTGCCACCTCCCTACGGCTCTCGGTGAGCCCGTCCTTCTTTCCCCTTCCTTTATTCCCTACCGTAGTCGCCGCCTCGCCGCAGAGCTCTGTTCACGCGCCCGTGGCCGCGCCCACCGGGGCCCCGTGCCCATCCCACTTCTGTACTACGCCGCCTACACTCCGGCGAGCACAGCCGCGCTCCCGCCCTCGCGTGACCTCCCACCTGCTCTGCGCTCGCCTGCTTCTCTGCTACGCTACTACGTATACTGCTGCCCGTGCTGCGGTGGCTTGCTGCTGTCGCCGGCGGCTGCTCGCCTGACCGCGTCCCCGCGCATGCCCATGCACACGTGCCCGCAGCCGCTTGTTGCTGCCGCCGCTGTTTGCTACCCACTGATGCTTTGCCTGTACTCCTGCTAGCTACTGTACTGCTAGCTAGCTTTTCAGTTTTACCGAAAAAGGGTTCCCCCCGCTTTGTATTACAAAGCAACAACATCGATTCAACCAACGATAGGTGCTGGGGCGGAAGCAGCACAGACACGCCCAAAAGAAAAGAAAGAGAAAACACAAAAGGAAAAAAGTGCCGACAATGGCGGATCAACGAAAACGAAGATGACTCACAACCGCTGCGCCCGCTGGAGAATTCCACCATGCTCCTAGCACCACGAAAGCCGCATACCAAGTAACACCTTCAAGAAGGAACGCGACGACAACGATGCTGCTACCGAACATGGCCTAGGGTTTCCCCCGGTACGCGAAGGGCCGTGGGAGGGAGGGGGATATCCGACGCCCTTCAGGAAGGCACGGCGGCGCCCACGGGCGTCACCGCATCGGTGCCGAACAAGCCGACAAGGATTTCTCCCAACCTCCAACCAACCACGACCCCCGATGATCCATCACGCTCCACCATACTTGCCGTCCACCAATATGCGCCACCACAGACTCGCAGTCACCATCGCCGTCTCACCGTGACAAGCGAAGCGAGACCAGCGGGATCGAGAGGAACCAGCCGAAAACGAGGAGCAGCAGGGTCAGCACCCATGTGGGAGGGGACAACCTCCAGCACCCTCGGCGGTGACCGACCGGACGTAGCTTAGGAGCAAACCAGGCACCCCTTCCCGGCCGAGCCCGAAGCGGGCTCGTGAAGCTCCCGTCGCTGCGCTGCAGTACACGCGCCACCGTCTCCGCCACCCCCAGCCTAAGCCACACCTCCGTCCGCCGGAGATGACGCCGGAAAGCACACGCCAGGCCCACCAGACCTAGATGGGGCCCAAAAGGGCCCAGATCTGGGCCGGAAGGGCGCCGCCGCCAGCCATCGCGCCGCCCCGAAGCCAAGCAGCCACGCCACCGCCACCTCGCCACCCAGAGTTGCGCCGCCTACGAAGACGAGCCGCCACCGGATCCAACGCCGGCCTGGGTGCACCGCCACCGGCACCATCGCCCGAGCCACAGCACCGCACAGGAAGGAAAAGAACGGGGTCGTCGCCGCCGGCATGACGCGAGCCAGGCCTGGTGGCCTACGCCGGCGGCGGAGGGAGGGTATTAGAGGAGGGGGGCGCTGGGAGGGGGAGGGAAGGGGAGCCCGCGGTCGCCTC
>NC_041383.1:105100718-105149063 GCF_002162155.2 Triticum dicoccoides
GGCGGGAGCGGGGGAGGGCGGCGGTGGGGGGGTGGGTGGGTGGGTGGGGGCGGGGGAACCCTAGCGGGAGCGGGCGTTCTGAACCTTATTACCAGCTTTTCAGTTTTTACGTTGGTCAACCCCTTCTACAGCCCGTGATCTGCGTTGAAACAACGGTTAACAGGACTAAATAGAATATGGGAAGGTAGTATACTTGACAGACTCCATTTTACCCCACTGGACCAAATTCATTTGATGCATGGAATAAATCCTGTGAAAATCACAAAACGCTATCTTTTGTTAACAGAAAATAGAGTTGTGTGTTGCGTGTTGTGTGTGGTGTGTGTGTGGCCGTCTTGGCCACGGCCCACTTCCGTGCGTGGCCGGCCCTTGTGTTAATTAGGACAAATTTAGTTTAGGAGTATTTTAGTACTAGTTTATTCTTTAGAGCAAATGACATGTGGCCCCATTTGACCCTGTTAACCAGTCAATAGTTGACTAGTGAACTGCTGACTGGACACCCCTGGACCCCATCAGTCAGCCTCTGTGGCTAGCACATGGCTGGGTACACTTGGTATTTTCTGTTTATTTGCGAATTAAAATAAATGCCCAAATCATTTAAAACTTTGATAAAATCATAGAAAATAAACCGTAGCTCGGATGAAAAAGTTTTATACATGAAAGTTGCTCAGAAAAATGTGACGAGTCCGAATACGCAATTAGTTCATCTGTCACGCATCCCTAGCATAGCGAACATGCAACATTTCCCCTCCGTTTCATCTGTCTGATAATGACAAACTTCGAGGAAACTTTCCCGAATGTTTTCCTCCTTCGCCGGTATCGTGTAGCATCGTGTTAGAACACACCTAGTGCTGCTTATTGTCATGTCATGCACTTGTTTGCTCTGTATTTACTGTTTCTTCCCCCCTCTTCTTCTCCGGTAGACCAGAGACCGCTGCTGATGCCCCTGTGATTGACTATGTCGACGACGACCCTCCTTCTTGTCTGAGCAACCAGGCAAGCCCCCCCTTTGATCATCCTGATATCGCCCATTCCATTATCTCATGCTTGAATTAGATTTTGCTACTGTATGTGGTTGCTCCTATTCTAATGCATAGCCTACTTTTGTACCCGCTTATTATTACCTACATGCTTATCCTAAACTGCTTAGTATAGGTTGGTTAGTGATCCATCAGTGACCCCCACATTGTCCTTGTTGCCCCTGCTTCATCTCTGATGACTCGATCAACGTGATCGATGACCAGAGCCTGACACCTCACATCACATTACTCCCCTTTAGTTACTCGACTCTGCAGAGCTACTATCGAGTGCCGAGGGTGATACCTCATAACGCACTCCTGATGATAATTCTGTAGTGTAGCTATTCGGTCGTGGTCATCGAGGGTGATTTCCTCTTTCACCATTCCCGATACGGCTCTGTCGTTCAACACCTCGAGTGTGAACCTCGAGGGTGGTCCCTCTTACGTTCACCTTGATGATTACATTTAGTGGAATCTACCGGGGGTGATTCCTCGGGTTTTCCCCTTGATGCTTGGACACACGGTTACCTTGACTTTACTTGAGATCATTGTGGAAGTCCGGTCGCCCTGAGGGGTACCCGCGAGTTGATGTGAAAGTCGGGCGGGCCCGTAGAGCACCCGCGAGTTTTCCACATGGCACGGCCGGGCAGTCTGGGCCCTTGCCGTAAGTCCATGAGACAGGGCGACGAGGTCACCTTACCGTGAGTCTCTGCTCGTTTCCGCGAGCCCCCAATGCACTAACAGGTTTGGGTATTTGTTCTGAGTTGGCCTCTGGCCTTTACGCACTAACCACCACGCGAGAATAGATATGGGCCTCGACGTCGTGGTATCAGCCGAAGCTTTGTCAGACGTCCAATTCAGCAGTGCGGCACGGCTGGGCCGGCACCATCCTATAGTGGTGGAGCCTGGTCCGCCCTGCTCGCAACAACCCGGAGTGCAATGGGCGATGGGCCCAGACCCCAGAGTGCTTAGGAGGTAGACCGGCGGGGACCTCTCTGCTGAGCCTAGGTAGGGCTACGACGTGTTGATCTTCCGAGGCCGGGCACTGAACCCGGAAAGGTGTGTCCGGCCAGAGTGATCGAGCGTGTTTGGTAACGTGGTGCACCCCTGCAGGGAAGTTATATATTTTTTGACTGGGAGGGAAGTTATATATTCGAATATTGTGTCCACGGTAATGACGTTCAGACTTATATCCTGATCTTATATAACTAGAAATGGATACTTGAGATATGTGATGGATATGTGGCCGCGGGATTGCTTTCTCGTAGGGAGTCGAGGAAGGATATCTGGGCGTTGATACTACAACATTTTTGTTAAATATAAACTGCTATTCTTTATTCTTCTACATGCTGCAAGATGCTTGGAGCTGCTTGAAGATGCTAGTCTTCGATAGGCTAGGCCTTCCCCTCTATTCTGGCATTCTGCAGTTCAGTCCACAGATATAAACCTTCCATTTTATACCAATGCATACTTAGTATAGATCTGATGCTTGCGAGTACTTTGGATGAGTACTCACGGTTGCTTTGCTACCCCTTTCCCCCTTCTTTCTTCTTTCTGGTTGTTGCAACCAGATGGTGGATCCCTGGAGCCAGATGCCGCCGCCGACGGATACTACTGCATGGAGACCGCCGATGGCCAGGAGTAGTTAGGAGGTCCCAGGCAGGAGGCCTTGCCTCTTCGATCGTGTTGTTTTTGTGCTAGCCATCTTAAGGCATCCTTGTTTAACTTATATCTGTACTCAGATATTGTTGCTTTCGCTGACTCTTGTGTATGGAGCTTTTGTATTCGAGCCCTCGAGGCCCCTGGCTTGTAATATGAAGCTTGTATTATTTCATTTTGTGTCTAGAGTTGTGTTGTGATATCTTCCCGTGAGTCCCTGATCTTGATCATTCACATTTGTGTGTATGATTAGTGTACGATTGAATCGGGGGCGTCACAAGTTGGTATCAGAGCCGACTGCCTGTAGGAACCCCTTTCCAACTCCTTGGCCGAAGTTGAGTCTAGTCTTTGAAAAACTGATTTTCTAACATGGTTGTGTGGCTTACGGGCCCATGTCACCCATGGATGGTATTAGGATCTTTTACTCCTCGTCTATACTCTGGGACTCTGATATCTCCTCTATTTGGGTTAAATGATTTTGCTAACTCTAACATTAGGATCTCGTGATCACATCCATCCGGAGAGTTGTATTACGCCTTTCTCGAATTGAGGGCCAAGTTCTGCTTCATAATATTCACTAACCGCAGGATCCTCTTGTTGAGGGCACCCTGCATCATCACTTGCAAATCCCTCGCTCCAGAGGTTTTCCCCGACGTTGATGTAGCCTTTGCTATGTTCGGTTGATGTATCACCCCATCACGTGCATACGTGCCACCTAGTATGTCTATGACGTTTCTCTTGTCCGAACTCTTACGGACATCGTGTAACTGGCTTCGTACATGTATTGTCATGTCTTCTATGACTACTGCTTTGTACATACTATATCTTTGCTCATTATTCTGATTACAACATGAAGGACTCCATACACTCGCTCCACCCCTTGCTAGACTACCCCTGTTGCATTAAGCAGGATGGTTAGACCTGTTGGTCATGGCCGCCCAAATATATGGACGGAATGATACAATAGTTTGATGTTGAATCGCCAGTTCATGGAACGAGTCATGGCTTAGTTCCCGCATCCCAATATGAATCAGCAACCCAGCCCAGTGCCTCTGCAATACTTTGCCCGTCCCAACCCTATCATCCATCATAGCTCAACTCAGCCCCTTGATGCTGATGACTGGCTCCGTACATCATTTTTGAGTTGGAGTCTGTTGATGTAGCTGATGACCCGCAAGTATACGGGATATTTGTAGCCTCTTCCGATAAGTAAGAGTGTCGAACCCAACGAGGAGTTAACGGTAGAACAAATACTATCTCAAGTCCTATCGGCCACTGATACGACTCTACGCACGCTTGGCGTTCGCTTTACCTAGAACAAGTATGAAACTAGATGTACTTTGTAGGTGTTGTTGGATAGGTTTGCAAGATAATAAAGAATGCGTAAATAAAAGCTAGGGGCTGTTTAGATAAAGATGCAATAAAGTAAATATAGCGAGTGTGGAAAAGTGGTGATAGGAGTTGTGGAATTGTCCCTAAGCAACTGACTACGTTACTAGACCGATAATCACTATTGCAATTCTATTTGAGGGAGAGGCATAAGCTAACATATAATCCCTTACTTGGAATTCTATGCACTTATGATTGGAACTCTAGCAAGCATCCGCAAATACTAAAGATTCATTAAGGTAAAACCCAACCATAGCATTAAAGCATCAAGTCCCCTTTTATCCCATACGCAAACAACCTACTTACTCGGGTTTGTGTTTAAGTCACTCACGCAACCCACCATAAGAAAATCATAAACATATTGCAAACCCTACAGTGGGAATCCCTCACGCTTGCGCGACACGGAGGGCACAATAGGGCAGCGCCAATAATAAAACATGCAACTCAATCCAATCATAGCAATTCAACAATCACCGGTAGGATAACGAAAATCTACTCAGACATCATAGGATGGCAACACATCATTGGAAAATAATATGAAGCATAAAGCACCATGTTCAAGTAGAGGGTACAGTGGGTTGCGGGAGAGTGGACCGCTGAATATAGATGGGCAAAGGTGATGGAGATGTTGGTGAAGATGGCGGAGGTGTTGGTGAAGATCGCGGTGATGATGATGGCCCCCGGCGGCGTTCCGGCGCCACCGGAAGCAAGGGGGAGAGAGCCCCCCTTCTTCTTCTTCTTCCTTGACCTTCTCCCTAGACGGGAGAAGGGTTTACCCTCTGGTCCTTGGCTCCCATGGCGTGGGAGGGGCGAGAGCCCCTCCGAGATTGGATCTATCTCTCTGTTTCTGCGTTCTCAGATTCTACCCCTTCACTATTTCTTAAATATCCGGAGATCTGTAACTCCGATTGGGGTGAATCTTTCACCTAGATCTTTCTCATAAAATTAGCTTTCTTGCGCCAAAATAAGAGCGTCAAACGCCTTATGGGTAGCCCACGAGAGCCCAGGCCGCGCCCAGGGGGGAGGGCGCGCCCCCCTGTCTCGTGGCCACCCCGGATGCCGTTTCGCGTTGATTTTACTTCCCAAAATTCATAAATATTCCAAAAAAATCTCCGTACGTTTTTATCCCATTTGGACTCCATTTGATATTGGGTTTATGCGAAACAAAAAACATGCAACAGACAGGAACTGGCACTGGGCACTGGATCAATATGTTAGTCCCAAAAAATAGTATAAAAAGTTTCCAAAAGTATATAAAAGTTGAATAATATTGGCATGGAACAATCAAAAATTATAGATACGACAGAGACGTATCAGCATCCCCGAGCTTAATTCCTTCTCGTCCTCGAGTAGGTAAATGATAAAAAAGATAATTTTTGATGTGGAATGCTACCTAGCATAATCTTGATCATATGTCTATTCATGGCATGAATATTAAGACACGAGTGATTCAAAGCAATAGTCTATCATTTGACATAAAAACAGTAATACTTCGAGCGTAGCAATAAAGCAATCATGTCTTTTCAAAACAACAAGGCCAAAGAAAGTTATCCCAACAAAATCATATAGTCTGGCTGTTGCTCTATCTTCATCACACAAAGTATTTAATCATGTACAACCCCGATGACAAGCCAAGCAATTGTTTCATACTTTAATAATCTCAAACTCTTTCAACTTTCACGCAATACATGAGCATGAGCCATGGACATAGCACTATAGGTGAAGTAGAATATGATGGTGGGGGTTATGTAGAGAAGACAAAAAAGGAGAAAGTCTCACATCGACTAGGCGTATCAACGGGCTATGGAGATGCCCATCAATAGATATCAATCTGAGTGAGTAGGGATTGCCATGCAACGGATGCACTAGAGCTATAAGTGTATGAAAGCTCAAACTGAAAACTAAGTGGGTGTGCATCCAACTTGCTTGCTCATGAAGACCTCAGGCATTTGAGGAAGCCCATCATCGGAATATACAAGCCAAGTTCTATAATGAAAATTCCCACTAGTATATGAAAGTGAAAGCATAGGAGACTCTCTCTCTGAAGAGCATGGTGCTACTCTGAAGCACAAGTGTGGTAAAAGGATAGTAACATTGCCCCTTCTCTCTTTTTCTCTCATTTTTTATTTTTCATTTTTATTATTATTTTTTCTTTCTTTTTGGTGGGCTTCTTTGGCCTCTTTTTTTTATTTGGGCTTCTTTGGCCTCTTTTATTTTGCATAAATTCCGAAGTCTCATCCCGACTTGTGGGGGAATCATATCTCCATCATTCTTTCCTCACTGGGGCAATGCTCTAATAATGGTGATCATCACGCTTTTATTTACTTACAACTCAATATCTAGAACAAAGATATGACTCTATATGAATGCCGCCGGCGGTGTACCGGGATGTGCAATGATCTAGCATAGCAATGACTCAAAAAACGGACAAGCCATGAAAACATCATGCTAGCTATCTTACGATCATGCAAAGCAATATGACAATGAATGCTCAAGTCATGTATATGATGATGATGAAAGTTGCATGGCAATATATCTCGGAATGGCTATGGAAATGCCATGATAGGTAGGTATGGTGGCTGTTGTGAGGAAGATATAAGGAGGCTTATGTGTGAAAGAGCGTATCATATCATGGGATTTGGATGCACCAGCGAAGTTTGCACCAACTCTCGAGGTGAGAAAGGGCAATGCACGGTACCCAAGAGGCTAGCAATGATGGAAGGGTAAGAGTGCGTATAATCCACGGACTCAACATTAGTCATAAAGAACTCATATACTTATTGCAAAAATCTACAAGCCATTGAAAACAAAGTACTACGCGCATGCTCCTAGGGGGATAGATTGGTAGGAAAAGACCATCGCTCGTCCCCGACCGCCACTCATAAGGAATACAATCAATAAATAAAATTGTGCTCCAACTTCATCACAAAGCGGTTCACCATACGTGCATGCTATGGGAATCACAAACCTCAACACAAGTGTCTCTACAATCCACAATCACCCACTAGCATAACTCTAATATCACCATCTTTATATCGCAAAACTATTGTAAGGAATCAAACATATCATATTCAGCGATCTACAAGTTTATGTAGGATTTTATGACTAACCATGTGAATGACCAATTCCTGTCATCTCTCTAAATAGATATAAGTGAAGCAAGGGAGTTTAATTCTTTCTACAAAAGATATTCCCACGCTCTAACAAATATAAGTGAAGCAAAAGAGCATTCTACAAATGGCGGTTTCCTATGTGAAGAGAAACAGGCAATCCAAACTTCAAATGATATAAGTGAAGCACATGAAGCATTCTATAAAGCCATACTCAAAAGATTTAAGTGAAGTGCAATGAGCATTCTATAAATCAACCAAGGACTATCTCACACCAGAATGGTGCATAAAAGAAAAATGAAAACTAAATGCAAAAGACGCTCCAAGACTCGCACATAATGCATGAACGAAACGAATTCGAAAACATACCGATACTTGTTGAAGAAAGAGGGGATGCCTTCCGGGGCATCCCCAAGCTTAGACGCTTGAGTCTCCTTGAATATTTACTTGGGGTGCCTCGGGCATCCCCAAGTTTGAGCTCTTGCCTCTCTTCCTTTTCCTCATATCGAGACATCCTCGATTAGACACTACATCCACACAAAACTTCAACAGAAAACTCGGTAAGATCCGTTAGTATAATAAAGCAAATCACTACTCTAAGTACTGTAGTAAACCAATTCATATCTTGTTTTTGAATTGTGTCTACTGTAATATATCTTTTCCATGGCTTAATCCACTGATATAAATTGATAGATTCATCCAAACAAGCAAACTATGCATCAAAAACAGAATCTGTCAAAAACAGAAATATCTGTAGCAATCTGAACATCTACCATACTTCTAGTACCCCAAAAATTCTACCAAAATTAGGAAAAATAAATAAGTTTTATAGTAAGACAGTGCAAAAGGAATCAGAACCAATTGACGTTCCAGTTAAAAATGTAAAATCACGCCCTACAGCCAATGTTTTTGTCCTGCACCGTACAAACCAACAAGCATTGTAAACATCCTAAAGGCAAACCTTAGCACATTATTTTTATAATACAATGGAATTATACAAGGGGATAATTATTTTTGATGAAAAGTTTCTGTAATCAAGATTCACAAAGTTTCCGTGAGCATGAACAAAGTTCAAGGAGCTCTCCCACTTCAACAACTAGTAAATGCGCACGTGCAACGCACGTTAATATTTAGGGAATATATTAATTGCACGCGGATATTAGGTGTGCTATTATTTGTGTGTTAATTATATGATTAGTGCAATATTTGGTATGATATTAATTGCACGTTAAACACGTTAAACGCTCGCTATTGGAGCAGTCTAGGTCGTTGGATTGACTTAGTTTCATGGCCGAGATCGGTTGGATCTGCCCTTTTGGGTCTTTTTATATTGGTATAGATATAGATGCTTGTCTTTTTCACTTTCACTTTCCTTTTTGAAAAGTTTTTAGGTTCCCCTCTTTATTTCTTTATTTTTAAACTATATGAAAGCACTCAACAGAAATAAATGACTCTCTAAAACTTCCGGGTTGTCTCCCTGGCAGCGCTTTCTTTAAAGCCATTAAGCTAGGCATAAAGTGCTCAAGTAATGAATCCACCGGGATCCCAAGGTATATCAAAGCCAACTTTAATTAACAATGATTTGTAATTTAGTAGTGAGCACAAACTAACATATATCATGCAACAACGAAGTCTAACTCTCTTCCTATGCATCGGCATGTCATAAAAGAACAATTCATGCACACATAGTAAAGGCCAATGCATAGTATAAACAGTTTCTTGCAATTTTATCATATTGGAAAAATAAAGAGGCGGAGATGGAGTTCCTCTCTCAAAATAATTGCAAGTATGAGCAGCAAGCACATGCATATTATATTCATCAAAATTATCATGTGCAATGGTAAAAGGCAACCCATCAATATAATCCTTAATAAGCACAAACTTCTCCGATATAGTGTAGTAGGGAGAATTCAAAAGGATGATAGGACTATCATGCGTGGGTGCAATAGCAATAATTTCATGTTTAACATAAGGAACTATAGCAAGTTCATCTCCATAAGCATAATTCATATTGGCATCTTGGCCGCAAGCATATCAAGCATCATCAAAAGGGAATATTTCAAGGGAATCAACGGGATCATAACAATCATCATAGCAATCATCCTTCGGTAAGCACGAAGGGAAATTAAATAATGTATGAGTTGGAGGGTTACTCTCATTAGAAGGTGGGCACGGGTAGCTAATCCTCTCTTCCTCCTTTTGTTCTTCGCTCTCCTCATCATCTTTTTCATCCAATGAGCTCACTGTTTCATCAATTTCTTCTTCCATAGCTTCCTGCAAAATATTAGTCTTTTCTTGGACAGCGGAGAATTTCTCAATAAATGCATTAATATAGTAATTGTATTCATAATTTTCATAGCAATATCTAAGTATAGCAAGATTTTCTGGTCTATAAACTGAATCATCAAAATCATCAAACGCTTTAAACATAGATTCAACCTCATAAGCACCCATAAAAGTAACAAATTCTTCTATTTGTTCCACATCATAGTAATCAAAGATACCATTAGCATAAGAAGCTAGGGTTTCATTATCATTGAATTTGCATGAAAAGGGAAGGTGTGGAGACTTCATCCTAGAACAGCAAGTATAATCATGCATCAAGCATAGTTGCCTAGCATACCACTTCAACAGTTGAATTTGATCCCATAATAATTTCCCTTTTTGTGTCAAGCGATAATCCCTAAAGTATTCACGTTGATCCAACGTTACTCCCACAACATAGTTGAGTTGGCTTTTCTCAGGATTATCAAAGTAGTACATAATATCTTGAACATAACGAGCATCGAGGGTTTTAGGAGGTTCCCCATCTCCATGAGTAGCAAGTACACCTATTTTTTTTTGGTATTTCGTGTTCCATATCCATAAGTAAAGATAGAGAATAACTAAGAACAGCAAATAAAAATTACTCAGTGATAAATCAAACAAACACACATGAGAATATTCACCCCACGCTATGACTCCCCGGCAACGGCGCCAGAAAAAGGTCTTGATGACCCGCAAGTATATGGGATAGTTGTAGCCTCTTTCGATAAGTAAGAGTGTCGAACCCAACGAGGAGCTAAAGGTAGAACAAATACTCTCTCAAGTCCTATCGGCCACTGATACGACTCTACGCACGATTGACGTTCTCTTTACCTAGAACAAATATGAAACTAGAAGTACTTTGTAGGTGTTGTTGGATAGGTTTGCAAGATAATAAAGAACGCGTAAATAAAAGCTAGGGGCTATTTAGATAAAGATGCAATAAAGTAAATATAGCGAGCGTGGAAAAGTGGTGATAGGAGTTGTGGAATTGTCCCTAAGCAACTGACTACGTTACTAGACCGATAATCACTATTGCAATTCTATTTGAGGGAGAGGCATAAGCTAACATATCATCCCTTACTTGGAATTCTATGCACTTATGATTGGAACTCTAGCAAGCATCCGCAAATACTAAAGATTCATTAAGGTAAAACCCAACCATAGCATTAAAGCATCAAGTCCCCTTTTATCCCATACGCAAACAACCTACTTACTCGGGTTTGTGTTTCAGTCACTCACGCAACCCACCATAAGCAAATCATAAACATATTGCAAACCCTACAGCAGGAATCCCTCACGCTTGCGCGACACGGAGGGCACAATAGGGCAGCACCAATAATAAAACATGCAACTCAAACCAATCATAGCAATTCATCAATCACCGGTAGGACAACGAAAATCTACTCAGACATCATAGGATGGCAAACACATCATTGGAAAATAATATGAAGCATAAAGCACCATGTTCAAGTAGAGGGTACAGCGGGTTGCGGGAGAGTGGACCACTGAATATAGATGGGGAAGGTGATGGAGATGTTGGTGAAGATGGTGGAGGTGTTGGTGAAGATCGCGGTGATGATGATAGCCCCCGGCGGCGTTCCGGCGCCACCGGAAGCAAGGGGGAAAGAGCCCCCCTTCTTCTTCTTCTTCCTTGACCTTCTCCCTAGATGGGAGAAGGGTTTCTCCTCTGGTCCTTGGCTCCCATGGCGTGGGAGGGGCGAGAGCCCCTCCGAGATTGGATCTATCTCTCTGTTTCTGCGTTCTCAGATTCTACCCCTTCATCGTTTCTTAAATATCCGGAGATCCGTAACTCCGATTGGGGTGAATCTTTCACCTAGATCTTTCTCATAAAATTAGCTTTCTTGCGCCAAAAGAAGAGCGTCAACCGCCTTACGGGTGGGCCACGAGAGCCCAGGCCGCGTCCAGGGGGAGGGCGCGCCCCCTGTCTCGTGGCCACCCCGGACACCGTTTCACGTTGATTTTACTTCCCAAAAATCATAAATATTCCAAAAAAAATCTCCGCCCGTTTTTATCCCGTTTGGACTCTGTTTGATATTGGGTTTCTGCGAAACAAAAAACATGCAACAGACAGGAACTGGCACTGGGCACTGGATCAATATGTTAGTCCCAAAAAACAGTATACAAAGTTGCCAAAAGTATATAAAAGTTAAATAATATTGGCATGGAACAATAAAAAATTATAGATACGACAGAGATGTATCAGTAACCCCTTTCAACTATGTCACATTCGCGGTTTACTACCTGAAAGGTCCCACTGCTCAATGGTGGGATAGCCACATGCATTCCTTACCTGTTGGAACCGCCATCACTTCTCCAGAATTCCAAGCTGCATTCCACGGGCCAATGTCGAACCACCAAGGTTAGTCACAACGTCCCCATTGAAATTGAATGGTGGTAAACACACACCGCTTCTATCATTTGCGCCACTAAAACCGCCCATCTACTACATCCTTCAAATGAGATAGTAAGCTACCATGCTCATCTTGTTTGGGATGCCGAAGCACGGATTTATTCCATGAATGTGATAAATGCTTTTTCTCTTGTGAGAATTGAAAACGCTCCAGTCGTTTGTGAATTCCAAAATGTCTTTCCAAAAGAACTACCCAGTCCATGACCTTGAACATACTGCAGTTAAATTGGCACTAAAGTTGTGGCGACATTTCCATTCCGGTAATCGTTGCGAGATCTTCACCGATCATTAAACTCTGAAGTATCTGTTTACTTAGCTAGATCTGGATCTCTGTCAGCAACGATGTATGGAAACAATTACAGACTATGACTATGTTATTTATTATACCCATGGCAAGGCTAATTTCATGGTCGATGCCCTGAGTCGCAAGTCCTTTTGCAACAACCACATGGCTTATAAAGCTGAGCCCCTGCAAGATGATCTCACTGACAGAGAGCATCGAATCCGCGTTCTCATTCAAGCTGAACGTCGCGCCCGTCTAAGAGCTATCAAATTTCTAAAAGTTTAGTGGTCAAATCATTCTGAATATGAAGCCACTTGGAAATGCGAGGATCGTCTTCGCGATGAATACCCCGCACTATTTCCATCTGCCTCCTAAAATCTCGGGACGAGATTTCTCGTAGTGGAGGAGAATTGTGACGCCCGGATAATTAAGCTACAGTAATCCCATGTTAATGGTGCCATGTGATCACATTACTGTTGCTAATCCTCGGTTGATCCAAGTCACAATCCAAATTCAAATCTAAAATAAAAGTCCAAAATTCAAATTTATCAAACAAGCAAAGTAAAATGCTCAAAGTGTGGCAAATATACCATAAATATTTATGGTGGTGACCCAACACTTTCGTAAAATATTTAAATGCCTTTTGTGAATATAACAGCGGCTAAAAAGAATTATTAAATGCTTTTTAAATTATTAAAATACTAAACTATTTTATTTGAACCTCAAACTAAATGTGGAAGTGGTATAATTAGTAAAACCAATTTAGATGTTGTTACTATATTTTATAAAGCTAATTTCTATTCAAAATAAAATAAAACTAAAACTGTAAAAAAGAGAAATAAGAAAAAGGAAAGAAGCAAAGAAGCAAAGAAAACAAAACAACCCCCCACTAGTGGGCCTCGTGGACCAGTTGGGCCATAAAGCCACCAGGCAGTCCCAGCTCCTCCCCACCCTCCCCTTCCTCTGGTACAGGGAAGCAGGGGGGATCGAGGCGCCCACCCGCCGGTGATGGCCGGGCGTGGCGGCCATCCACCCCCCTGGTGCCCTACTAAGGCCCAGTTCTTTTCGGCGATTCTCCCAGAATCGCCCCCCTCCCCAGCTTCTCCCAGAATCGTCACTTCATATTTTTTTCACAATTCTATCTAGTTAAGGTCTAATTAGCTAGGATTATAAAAAAATATGGAGTGACGATTCTGGGAGAAGCTGGGAAGGGGGGCGATTACGGGAGAATCGCCCAAAAAAACTGGCCCTAATACACCCGGGGCGCCCCCAAATCCTAGCTTCCCCGTTCCCCTTCCTCCCTCGCGCCCCCATCTACTCTTCCTCGTCGACGTCGTCGTGCCCGTGACGCCAAGGCCACCGCGCTCGTCCCCGACGTCGTCCGCCGTTCGTCCTCGTCTCCCCGTCGCCTCGTCGTCTCCGAACTCCTCCCCAACGACCTCGTCAAGCCTCCCCGAGCCGTCTCCCTCCTCGGACACCGACGCCCTCCTCGTCGTCTCCGGCCACCCCGATCCCCCTCGAGCCCGCTGCCACCTCCCTGCGGCTCTCAGTGAGCCCGTCCTTCTTTCCCCTTCCTTTCTCACCCGCCGTAGTCGCCGCCTCGCCGCAGAGCTTTGCTCACGCGTCCGTGGCCGCGCCCACCGGGGCCCCGTGCACGTCCCGCTTCTGTACTACGCCGCCTGCACTCCGGCGAGCACAGCCGCACTCCCGCCTAAGCGTGGCCGCCCACCTGCGCTGCGCTCGCCTGCTTCTCTGCTACGCTACTACGTATACTGCTGCTGCCCGTGCTGCGATGGCTTGCTGCCCTCGCCGGCGGCTGCTCGCCTGACCGCGTCCCCGCGCATGCCCACGCACGCGTGCCCGCAGCCGCTTGTTGCCGCCGCCGCTGTTTGATACCCACTGATGCTTTGCCTGTACTCCTGCTAGCTACTAGCTAGCTTTTCAGTTTTTACATTGATTAACCGCTTCTACAGCCCATAATCCGGGTTTAAACAACGGTTAACAGGACTAAATAGAATATGGGAAGGTAGTATACTTGACAAACTCCATTTTACCCCACTGGACCAAATCCATTTGATGCATGGAATAAATCCTGTGAAAATCACAAAACGCTATCTTTTGTTAACAGAAAATAGAGTTTTTTTTAGCATCACAAAATAAAGTTGTGTGTTGCGTGTTGTGTGTGGTGTGTGTGTGTGGGCTGGCTTGGCCAGGGCCCACTTCCGTCCGTGGCCGGCCCTTGTGTTAACTAGGACTAATTTAGTTTAGGAGTATTTTAGTAATAGTTTAGTCTTTAGAGCAAATGACATGTGGCCCCATTTGACCATGTTGACCAGTCAATAGTTGACTGGTCAACTGCTGACTGGACACCCCTGGACCACACCAGTCAGCCTCTGTGGCTAGCACATGGCTGGGTACACTTGGTATTTTCTGTTTATTTGCGAATTAAAATAAATGCCCAAATCATTTAAGACTTTGATAAAATCATAGAAAATAAACCGTAGATCGGATGAAAAAGTTTTATACATGAAAGTTGCTCAGAAAAGTGTGACGAGTCCGAATACGCAGTTAGTTCATCTGTCACGCATCCCTAGCATAGCGAACATGCAACCTTTCCCCTCCGTTTCATCTGCCCGATAATGACAAACTTCGGGAAAACTTTCCCGAATGTTTTCCTCCTTCGCCGGTATCGTGTAGCATCGCGTTAGAACACACCTAGTGCTGCTTATTGTCATGTCATGCACTTGTTTGCTCTGTATTTACTGTTTCTCCCCCCTCTTCTTCTCTGGTAGACCCGAGACCGCTGCGGATGCCCCTATGATCGACTACGTCGACGACGACCCTCCTTCTTGTCTGAGCAACCAGGCAAGCCCCCCCTTTGATCATCCCGATATCGCCCATTCCATTATCTCATGCTTGCATTAGATTTTGCTACTGTATGTGATTGCTCCTATTCTGATGCATAGCCTGCTTTTGTACCTTCTTATTGTTACCTACCTGCTTATCCTAAACTGCTTAGTATAATTTGGTTAGTGATCCATAAGTGACCCCCACATCGTCCTTGTTGCCCCTGCTTCATATCTGATGACTCGATTAACGTGATCGATGACGAGAGCCTGACACCTCACATCACATCACACCCCTTTAGTTGCTCGACTCTGCAGAGCTACTATCGAGTGCCGAGGGTGATCCCTCATAACGCACCCCTGATGATAATTCTGTAGTGTAGCTATTCGGTCGTGGTCATCGAGGGTGGTTTCCTCTTTCACCATTCCCGATACGGCTCTGTCGTTCAACACCTCAAGTGTGAACCTCGAGGGTGGTCCCTCTTACGTTCACCTTGATGATTACATTGAGTGGAATCCACCGGGGGTGATTCCTCGGGTTTTCCCCTTGATGTTTGGACACACGGTTACCTTGACTTTACTTGAGATCATTGTGGAAGTCGGGTCAGCCCTGAGGGGTACCCGCGAGTTGATGTGAAACTTGGCGGGCCCGTAGAGCACCCGCGAGTTTTCCACATGGCACGGCCGAGCAGTCTGGGCCCTTGCCATAAGTCCATGAGACGGGGCGACGGGGTCACCTTATCGTGAGTCTCTTCTCGTTTCCGCGAGCCCCCAATGCACTAACTGGTTTGTTCTGAGTTGGCCTCTGGACTTTACGCACTAACCACCACGCGAGAATAGATATGGGCCTCGACGTCGTGGTATCAGCCAAAGCTTGGTCAGACGTTCAGTTCAGTAGTGCGGCACGGCTGGGCCGGCACCATCCTGTAGTGGTGGAGCCTGGTCTGCCCTGCTCGCAATAACCCGGAGTGCAACGGGCGATGGGCCCAGACCCCGGAGTGCTTAGGAGGTAGACCGGCGAGGACCTCTCTGCTGAGCCTAGGTAGGGATGCGACGTGTTGATCTTCCGAGGCCGGGCATTCAACCCGGAAAGGTGTGTCCGGCCAGAGTGATCGAGCGTGTTGGGTAACGTGGTGCACCCCTGCAGGGAAGTTATATATTTGAATACTGTGTCCGCGGTAATGGACGTTCAGACTTATATCCTGATCTTATATAACTAGAAATGGATACTTGAGATATGTGATGGATATGTGGCCCCGGGATTGCTTTCTCGTAGGGAGTCGAGGAAGGATCTCTGGGCGTTGATACTACAGCATGTTTGTTAAATATAAATTGCTATTCTTTACTCTTCTACATGCTGCAAGATGCTTGGAGCTGCTTGAAGATGCTAGTCTTTGATAGGCTAGGCCTTCCCCTCTATTCTGGCATTCTGCAGTTCAGTCCACAGATATAGCCCTTCCATTTGATACCAATGCATACTTAATATAGATCTGATGCTTGCGAGTACATTGGATGAGTACTCACGATTGCTTTGCTACCCCTTTCCCCCTTCGTTCTTCTTTATGGTTGTTGAAACCAGATGGTGGATCACTGGAGCCAGATGCCACCGCCGATGGATACTACTGCATGGAGACCGCCGATGGCCAGGAGTAGTTAGGAGGTCACAGGCAGGAGGCCTTGCCTCTTCGATCGTGTTGTTTTTGTGCTAGCCTTCTTAAGGCATCCTTGTTTAACTTATGTATGTACTCAGATATTGTTACTTCCACTGACTCTTGTGTATCGAGCTTTTGTATTCGAGCCCTCGAGGCCCCTGGCTTGTAATATGAAGCTTGTATTATTTCATTTTGTGTCTAGAGTTGTGTTGCGATATTTTCCCGTGAGTCCCTGATCTTGATCATACACATTTTGTGTATGATTAGTGTATGATTGAATCGGGGGCGTCACAGGGATCAATTGTAGCCTTTCTCGATAAGTAAGAGTGTTGAACCCAACGAGGAGCTAAATGTGGAATTTATATTCCCTTCAAGTTCTATCGACCACCGATACAACTCTACACGCACTTAACTCTCGCTTTACCTAGAACAAGTATGAAACTAGAAGTACTTTGTAGGTGTGATATGATAGGTTTGCAAGATAATAAAGAACATGCAAATAAAGCCAGGGTTTGTTTAGATAAAGAAACAATCAAGTTAGTTTTACTAGAGCGCGTTTTGTCACAAGAAAGTTATTTGTCCCTAGGCAATCGATAACTAGACCGGTAATCATTATTGGAATTTTATATGAGGGAGAGGCACGAGGTAATATACTTTCTCTACTTGGATCATAGACACTTATGATTGGAACTCTAGCAAGTATACGCAACTACTAAAGATCACTAAGGTAAAACCCAACCGTAGCATTAAAGTATCAAGTCTTCTTTACTCCCATACGCAACAGCCCACTTACTCGGGTTTGTGCTTCTGTCACTCACGTCACCCACCATAAGCGAATCATGAACGTATTGCAACACCCTACATCGGGGATCCCTCACACTTGCGTGACACAGAGAGCACCATAGGACAGCACCAATAATAAAACATACAACTCAAACCAATCACGATCAGCAATTAACCCACAAGAGAAAGCGGATCTACTCAAACATCATAGGATAGCCACATATCATTGGATAATAAAATATAACGTTGAACACCATGTTTAAGTAGAGATTACAGCGGGGAGAAGAGGTGTTACACCGCTGCATTGAGGGGGAGAGAGTTGGTGATGACGGCAACGAAGTTGTTGGTGTAGATCACCGTCATGATGATGGCCCCGACGGTGTTCCGACGCCACCGGAAGAGAGGGGAGAGAGCCCCCTCCTTCTTCTTTCTTGATCTCCCCCTATATGGGAGGAGGGTTTCCCCTCTAGTCCTTGGCCTCCATGGCGGATGAGGGGCGGGAGTCCCTCCGAGATTGGATCTCTCTCTCTCTCTCTCTCTCTCTCTCTCTCTCTCTCTCTCTCTCTCTCTCTCTCTCTCTCTCTCTGCGTTTTTGTTTTCTGGCCTTTCATCGTTTCTTAAATATCCGGAGATTCGTAACTCCGATTGGGCGGAAATTTTAACACGGTTTTTATCCGGATATAAGCTTACTTGCGGCTGAAGGACACCTCCAACCGACCTACGGGGTGGCCACAAGCCTGCCAGGCGCGCCCTGGGTAGGGGTGAGCGCCCCTTGAGCTTGTGGGCCCCTTGAGTATCGTCTCGCGTTGATTCCGCTTTCCAAAAATCACATATATTCCAAAGTAATTCTCCACAAAATTTTATCGCGTTTGGAATTTGTTTGATGTGGGTATTCTTTGAAACACAAAACATGCAACAAACATGAACTGTCACTGGGCACTGGATTAATATATTAGTCCTAAAAATAATATAAAAAGTTGTCAAAAGTATATGACATTTGTAGAACATTAGCATGGAACAATAGAAAATTATAGCTACGACGGAGACGTATCACATGACGTAGGGTATTACCTCATGATGAGTGATACGTCTCCAATGTATCTATAATTTTTGATTGTTCCATGCTATTATATTACCCGTTTTGGATGTTTATGGGCTTTACTTTACACTTTTATATCATTTTTGGGACTAACCTACTAACTGGAGGCCCAGCCCATTGCTGTTTTTTTTGCCTATTTCAGTGTTTCGAAGAAAAGGAATATCAAACGGAGTCCAAACAGGATGAAACCTTCGGGAGCGATCTTTTCGGAACAAATGCAAACCTGGAGACTTGGAGTGGACATCAAGCAACAACCAAGGCGTCCACGAGGGTGCCCGGTGCGTCCCCTGGGGGTGGGCGCGCCCCCCACCCTCGTGGGCCCCTCGAGCGTCCACCGACCTACTTATTCCTCCTATATATACTCATGTACCCTGAAACCATCAGAAGCGACCACGAAAACCTAATTCCACCACCGCAACCTTCTGTATCCGCGAGATCCCATCTTGGAGCCTTCGTCGACGCTCCGTCGAAGGGGGAATCAACCACGGAGGGCCTCTACATCATCTCCAAGGCCTCTCCTATGAGTTGTGAGTAGTTTACCACAGACCTTCACGTCCATAGTTATTAGCTAGATGGCTTCTTCTCTCTCTTTGATTCTCAATACAAAGTTCTCCTTGATCTTCTTGGAGATCTATTCGATGTAACTCTTTTTGTGGTGTGCTTGTTGAGATCCGATGAATTGTGGGTTTATGATCAAGTTTATCTATGAGAAATATTTGAATCTCCTCTGAATTCTTTTATGTGTGATTAAGTTATCTTTGCAAGTCTCTTCGAATTATCAGCTTGGTTTGGCCTACTAGATTGATCTTTCTTGCAATGGGAGAAGTGCTTAGCTTTGGGTTCAATCTTGCGGTGTCCTTTCCCAGTGACAGCAGGGGCAGCAAGGCATGTATTGTATTGTTTCCATCGAGGATAAAAAGATGGGGTTCATATCATATTGCATGAGTTTATCCCTCTACATCATGCCATCTTTCTTAATGCATTACTCTGTTCTTGTGAACTTAATACTCTAGATGCAGGCAGGAGTCGGTCGATGCGTGGAGTAATAGTAGTAGATGCAGAATCGTTTCGATCTACTTGTCACGGACGTGAGGCCTATATACATGATCATGCCTACATAATCTCATAACTATGCGCTTTTCTATCAATTGCTCGACAATAATTTGTTCACCCACCGTAATACTTATGCTATCTTGAGAGAAGCCACTAGTGAAACCTATGGCCCCCGGGTCTATCTTTTATCATATAAGTTTTTCATCTATCTTTTATTTGCATCTTTTACTTTCCAATCTATATCATAAAAATACCAAAAATATTTATCTTATCATATCAGATCTCACTTTCGCAAGTGGCCGTGAAGGGATTGACAACCCCTTTATTGCGTTGGTTGCGAGGTTCTTGTTTGTTTGTGTAGGTGCGTGGGACTTTTGAGGAGCCTCCTACTGGATTGATACCTTGGTTCTCAAAAACTGAGGGAAATACTTACGCTACTTTGCTGCATCACCCTTTCCTCTTCAAGGAAAACCAATGCAAGCTCAAGACATCGCAAGAAGGATTTCTGGCGCCGTTGCCGGGGAGGTCTTCGCTCAAGTCAAGACATACCAAGTACCCATCACAAACTCATCTCCTTCACATTACATTATTTGCCATTTGAGTCTCGTTTTCCTCTCCCCCACTTCACCCTTGACGTTTTATTCGCCCTTCTTCTATTCGTCTTTTCGTTTGCTTTGATGTCTTACTTGGCTCGTTTGCTCGTTTGGTTGGAATAGTTGTTTATTTATTGCTAAACAGAGAACCTAAGATCTATGGATCCTCATCCGCTTGCTAATCTTTTTAAGAGATCCAATTATGACGAACCAATTGCTAGTGAGTTTTGTGCACTAGATTATCTTTATGAAGCTTTGCTGGAAATTCGTGAATCTGAAAATTATGATGAAGAAATTTATGAAGAGATTCACGATAACTCCTTGAATAAAAAGCTTGATTACAATGATTTTACTATAAAATCTCTTGATGTCAATTGTGCTAATAATATGCAAACCCTTAAGCTTGGGGATGCTAGTTTTGCTATGTCTACTACTTGTTGCAATGATCATGATTGGGGTGATTCTTCTTATAATCTTGAAAATTTATTTAAGCCCCATGATGAATATGAGATTGATAATAGTGTTTGCAATAATATTGAAAGTGGGTTTGGAAGAGTGTCAACTTTAGATCCCACATATTTGGAGTATGTTCAATCTTATGATGTTTTTTGATAAAAGTGGGTTTGGAGAGGTCATGACTTTAGTTAATGTAAATCCCACTATCTTGGAAGAGTGTCAACTTTGCATGCATATGGACCGTGTTGAGAATATGTTATGTGATAGCTATTTTGTTGAATTTGCTTATGATCCTACATGTAATTATTATGATAGAGGAAAATATGGTTGTAGAAATTTTCATGTTACTAAATTACCTCTCTTCATGTTGAGATTGTTATCGTCTTCTTCCTTGCATATGCTAGTTTTTGCTTGCCTTGATAATTTGTTTGCGTATAAAAAACATATGCATAGGAAGTATGTTAGACTTAAGTGTGTTTGTCACATGTTTAATGATGCTCTCGTTATGCTTCAATTCTTGTCTTTCATGTGAGCTTCATTGAAATCTCAATGCCTAGCTAAAAAGGCTTTAAAGAAAAGCGCTTGTTGGGAGTCAACCCAATATTTTTTCTTGCTGTTATTCAATAAATATTTCATATAGCTTTTTTTAGATGTGTTTTCATGTTTTAATTAGTATTTGTGCCAAGTAGAACCTATAGGATAACCTACGGTGATAGTTAATTTGATTCTGCTGAAAAACAGAAACGCACGCACGAAAATAATTTTAGTAATTCACAGAAATGTGATTTTGCGTTTATTATTTTTTCCGTAGATCAATAGACAAATTTACCAGGACTTCCTATTTTGGTAAGATTTTTAGAGTTCCAGAAGTATTCGAGAGTTACAGATTTCTACAGACTATTCTGTTTTTCACAGATTCTGTTTTTTCGTGTGTTGTTTGCTTATTTTGATGCATGTATGGCCAGTATCAGTGGGTATGAACCATAGAGAAGTTGGAATACAGTAGTTTTAACACCAATATAAATAAATAATGAGTTTATTACAGTACCTTATGTGGTGGTTTTTCTTTCTTGCACTAACGGAGCTTATGAGATTTCCTGTTGAGTTTTGTGTTGTGAAGTTTTCAAGTTTTGGGTAAAGATTTGATGGACTACGGAATAAGGAGTGGCAAGATCCTAATCTTGGGGATGCCCATGGCACCCCAAGATATTCAAGTATAACCAAAAGCCTAAGCTTGGGGATGCCCCGGAAGGCATCCCGTCTTTCGTCTTCGTCTATCGGTAACTTTACTTGGAGCTATATTTTTATTCGCCACATGATATGTGTTTTGCTTGGAGCGTCTTGTATGATATGAGTCATTGGTTTTTAGTTTAACACAATCATACTTTCTTTACACACCTTTTGAGAGATACACAACATGATTCGAAATTTATTAGAATACTCTATGTGCTTCACTTATATCTTTTGAGATAGACAATTTCGCTCTAGTGCTTCACTTATATCTTTTTAGAGCACGGCGGTGGTTTAATTTTGTAGAAATTGTTGATCTCTCATACTTCACTTATATTATTTTTAGAGTCTTTTAGAACAGCATGGTATTCGCTATGGTTATAAGATTGGTCCTAGAATGATGGGCATCCAAGTTGGGTATAATAAAAACTATCATAGAAAGTGAATTGGATGCTATGATCAATTTGATACTTGATAATTGTTTTGAGATATAGAGGTGGTGATACTAGAGTCATGCTAGTTGGGTGATTATGAATTTAAAGAATACTTGTGTTGAAGTTTGTGATTCCCATAGCATGCACGTATGGTGAACCGCTTTGTGATTAAGTTGGAGCACAATTTTATTTATTGATTGTCTTCCTTATGAGTGGCGGTCGGGGACGAGCGATGGTCTTTTCCTACCAATCTATCCCCCTAGGAGCATGCGTTTAGTATTTTGTTTTCAATGGCTTGTAGATTTTTGCAATAAGTATATGAGTTCTTTATGACTAATGTTGAGTCCATGGATTATACGCACTCTCACCCTTCCACCATTGCTAGTCTATCTTGTGCCGTGCAACTTTCGCCGGTACCATACACCCACCATATACCTTCCTCAAAACAGCCACCATACCTACCTATTATGGCATTTCCATAGCCAGATATATTGCCATGCAACTTTCCACCGTTCCGTTTATTATGACATGCATCATCATTGTCATATTGCTCTTTGCAAGATCATGTAGTTGACATCGTATTTGTGGCAAAGCCACCTTCATAATTCCATACATGTCACTCTTGATTCATTGCATATCCCGGTACACCGCCGGAGGCATTCATATAGAGTCATATCTTGTTCTAAGTATCGAGTTGTAATCTTGAGTTCTAAGTAAATAAAAGTGTGATGATCTTCATTATTAGAGCATTGTCCCAAGTGAGGAAAGGATGATGGAGACTATGATTCCCCCACAAGTCAGGATGAGACTTCGTACTTTATAAAAAAATAAAAAAAATAAAGGCCAAATTGAAAAAAATGAGAGAAAAAGAGAGAAGGGACAATGCTACTATCCTTTTTACCACACTTGTGCTTCAAAGTAGCACCATGATCTTCATGATAGAGAGTCTCCTATCTTGTCACTTTCATATACTAGTGGGACTTTTTCATTATAGAACTTGGCTTGTATATTCCAATGATGGGCTTCCTCAAAATGCCCTAGGTCTTTGTGAGCAAGCAAGTTGGATGCACACCCACTTAGCTTCTTTTGTTGAGCTTTCATATATTTATAGCTCTAAGTGTATCCGTTGCATGGCAATCCCTACTCACTCACATTGATATCTATTAATGGGCATATCCATAGCCCGTTGATATGCCTAGTTGATGTGAGACTATCTTCTCCTTTTTTGTCTTCTCCACAACCACCATTCTATTCCACATGTAGTGCTATGTCCATGGCTCACCCTCATGTATTGCGTGAAAGTTCAAAACGTTTGAGATTACTAAAGTATGAAACAATTGCTTGGCTTCTCATCAGGTTTGTGCATGATTAAATACTTTGTGTGATGAAGATAGAGCAACTTCCATACTTTATGATTTTGTAGGGATAACTTTCTTTATCCATGATATTTTGAGAAGACATGATTGCTTTATTAGTATACTTGAAGTATTATTATTTCTTATGTCAATATGAACTTTTATTTTGAATCATTTGGATCTGAACATTCATGCCACAATAAAGACAATTACATTGAGAATTATGCTAGGTAGCATTCCACATCAGAAATTCTGTTTTTATCATTTACCTACTCTAGGGCGAGCAGGAATTAAGCTTGGGGATGCTTGATACGTCTTCAATGTATCTATAATTTTTTATTGTTCCATGCTATTATATTACCCGTTTTGGATGTTTATGGGCTTTACTTTACACTTTTATATCATTTTTGGGACTAACCTACTAACTGGAGGCCCAGCCCGAATTGCTGTTTTTTGCCTATTTCAGTGTTTCGAAGAAAAGGAATATCAAACGGAGTCCAAACGGGATGAAACCTTCGGGAGCGATCTTTTCGGAACAAATGCAAACCTGGAGACTTGGGGTGGACGTCAAGCAACAACCGAGGCGGCCACGAGGGTGCCCGGCGCCCCCTGGGGGTGGGTGCGCCCCCACCCTCGTGGCCCCCTCGAGCGTCCACCGACCTACTTATTCCTCCTATATATACTCCCGTACCCTGAAACCATCAGAAGCGACCATGAAAACCTAATTCCACCGCCGCAACCTTCTGTATCTGCGAGATCCCATCTTGGAGCCTTCGTCGGCGCTCTGTTGGAGGGGGAATCAACCATGGAGGGCCTCTACATCATCTCCAAGCCCTCTCCTATGAGTTGTGAATAGTTTACCACAGACCTTCAGGTCCATAGTTATTAGCTAGATGGCTTCTTCTCTCTCTTTTATTCTCAATACAAAGTTCTCCTCGATCTTCTTGGAGATCTATTCGATGTAACTCTTTTTGTGGTGTGTTTGTCGAGATCCGATGAATTGTGTGTTTATGATCAAGTTTATCTATGAGAAATATTTGAATCTCCTCTGAATTCTTTTATGTGTGATTAAGTTATCTTTGCAAGTCTCTTCAAATTATCAGTTTGGTTTGGCCTACTAGGTTGATCTTTCTTGCAATGGGAGAAGTGCTTAGCTTTGGGTTCAATCTTGCGGTATCCTTTCCCAGTGACAGCAGGGGCAGCAAGGCACGTATTGTATTGTTGCCATCGAGGATAAAAATATGGGGTTTATATCACATTGCATGAGTTTATCGCTCTATATCATGTCATCTTTCTTAATGCGTTACTCTATTCTTATGAACTTAATACTCTAGATGCAGGCAGGAGTCGGTCGATGTGTGGAGTAATAGTAGTAGATGCAGAATCGTTTCGATCTACTTGTCACGGACGTGATGCCTATATACAAGATCATGCCTAGATAATCTCATAACTATGCGCTTTTCTATCAATTGCTCGGCAGTAATTTGTTCACCCACCGTAATACTTACGCTATCTTGAGAGAAGCCACTAGTGAAACCTATGGCCCTCTGGTCTATCTTTTATCTTATAAGTTTTTCATCTATCTTATATTTACATCTTTTACTTTCCAATCTATATCATAAAAATACCAAAAATATTTGTCTTATCATATCAGATCTCACTTTCGCAAGTGGCCGTGAAGTGATTGACAACCCCTTTATTGCGTTGGTTGCGAGGTTCTTGTTTGTTTGTGTAGGTGCATGTGACTTTTGAGGAGCCTCCTACTGGATTGATACCTTGGTTCTCAAAAACTGAGGGAAATACTTACGCTACTTTGTTGCAACACACTTTCCTCTTCAAGGAAAACCAACTCAAGCTCAATACGTAGCAATGAGGGCCTGACCTCGTTAACCCCCTTGTGTGAACTCCCTTCTAGTACTTCTGTGAACGTTCGTCACCGTACCGAGGGTACTGGCAGTTTCCTGTACCATCACACATATCCACCATCTCCCCAAGTTGGGGTCGCTGACTGCCGCTCACCATTGACGATGACCACCCAGGGCGAAGCAGCTGAGGTAAACCTGAAACCATAAGGAGACGAGTGAGTATGCTTCATTCCCTTCCCCCTTGTGGTGTTGGATTCCTGGTACATCCTTTCTTTCAAGGACTCCTTCATTTTACGGGCAACAGCTGCATCACCTCACTCTAAACGGAGTCCTGCACATTGCCTGCTTCATGGCTTTGTGCGAATGCTTTCTCGACATCGAGCTCCACTTACACCTCTCACGGCAAGGCTTCCATGTGAATATCTAAACAAATATCAAAATAAAATACTAAACAAGTTTGTGATTCCCGTAGCATGCACGTATGGTGAACCGCTTTGTGATGAAGTTGGAGCACAATTTTATTTATTGATTGTCTTTCTTATGAGTGGCGGTCGGGGACGAGCGATGGTCTTTTCCTACCAATCTACCCCCCCCCCCTAGGAGCATGCGTTTAGTATTTTGTTTTCAATGGCTTGTAAATTTTTGCAATAAGTATATGAGTTCTTTATGACTAATGTTGAGTCCATGGATTATACGCACTCTCACTCTTCCACCATTGCTAGCCTCTCTTGTGTCGCGCAACTTTCGCCTGTACCATACACCCACCATATACCTTCCTCAAAACAGCCACCATACCTACCTATTATGGCATTTCCATAGCCAGATATATTGTCATGCAACTTTCCACCGTTCTGTTTATTATGACACGCATCATCATTGTCATATTGCTCTTTGCATGATCATGTAGTTGACATCGTATTTGTGGCAAAGCCACCTTCATAATTCCATACATGTCACTCTTGATTCATTGCATATCCCGGTACACCACCAGAGGCATTCATATAGAGTCATATCTTGTTCTAAGTATCAAGTTGTAGTCTTGAGTTCTAAGTAAATAAAAGTGTGATGATCTTCATTATTAGAGCATTGTCCCAAGTGAGGAAAGGATGATGAAGACTATGATTCCCCCACAAGTCGGGATGAGACTTTGGACTTTATAAAAAAGAAAAAAAAGAAAGGCCAAATTAAAAAAATGAGAGAAAAAGAGAGAAGGGACAATGCTACTATCCTTTTTACCACACTTGTGCTTCAAAGTAGCACCATGATCTTCATGATAGAAAGTCTCCTATGTTGTCACTTTCATATACTAGTGGGAATTTTTCATTATAGAACTTGGCTTGTATATTCCAAAGATGGGCTTCCTCAAAATGCCCTAGGTCTTCGTGAGCAAGCAAGTTGGATGCACACCCACTTAGCTTCTTTTGTTCAGCTTTCATACATTTATAGCTCTAAGTGCATCCGTTGCATGGCAATCCCTACTCACTCACATTGATATCTATTAATGGGCATCTCCATAGCCCGTTGATATGCCTAGTTAATGTGAGACTATCTTCTCCTTTTTTGTTTTCTCAACAACCACCATTCTATTCCACATGTAGTGCTATGTCCATGGCTCATGCTCATGTATTGCGTGAAAGTTGAAAACATTTGAGATTACTAAAGTATAAAACAATTGCTTGGCTTGTCATCGGGGTTGTGCATGATTAAATACTTTGTGTGATGAAGATAGAGCAACTTCCATACTTTATGATTTTGTAGGGATAACTTTCTTTAGCCATGATATTTTGAGAAGACATGATTGCTTTATTAGTATACTTGAAGTATTATTATTTCTTATGTCAATATAAACTTCTATTTTGAATCATTTGGATCTGAACATTCATGCCACAATAAAGAAAATTACATTGAGAATTATGCTAGGTAGCATTCCACATCAGAAATTCTGTTTTTAACATTTACCTACTCGGGGACGAGCAAGAATTAAGCTTGGGGATGCTTGATACATCTCCAACGTATCTATAATTTTTGATTGTTCCATGCTATTATATTACCCGTTTTGGATGTTTATGGGCTTTACTTTACACTTTTATATCATTTTTGGGACTAACCTACTAACCGGAGGCCGAGCCCGAATTGCTGTTTTTTGCCTATTTCAGTGTTTTGAAGAAAAGGAATATCAGACGGAGTCCAAACGGGATGAAACCTTCGGGAGCGATCTTTTCGGAACAAATGAAAACCTGGAGACTTGGAGTGGACGTCAAGCAACAACCGAGGCGGCCACGAGGGTGCCCGGCGTGCCCCCTGGGGGTGGGCTCGCCCCCACCCTCGTGGCCCCTCGAGCGTCCACCGACCTACTTCTTCCTCCTATATATACTCCTGTGCCCTGAAACCATCAGAAGCGACCACGAAAACCTAATTCCACCGCCGCAACCTTCTGTATCCGCGAGATCCCATCTTGGAGCCTTCGCCGGTGCTCTGCCGGAGGGGGAATCAACTACGGAGGGCCTCTACATCATCTCCAAGGCCTCTCCTATGAGTTGTGAATAGTTTACCACAGACCTTCGGGTCCATAGTTATTAGCTAGATGGCTTCTTCTCTCTCTTTGATTCTCAATACAAAGTTCTCCTCGATCTTCTTGGAGATCTATTCGATGTAACTCTTTTTGTGGTGTGTTTGTCGAGTTCCAATGAATTGTGGGTTTATGATCAAGTTTATCTATGAGAAATATTTGAATCTCCTCTGAATTCTTTTATGTGTGATTAAGTTATCTTTGCAAGTCTCTTCGAATTATCAGTTTGGTTTGGCCTACTAGATTGATTTTTTTTGCAATGGAGAAGTGCTTAGCTTTGGGTTCAATCTTGCGGTGTCCTTTCCCAGTGACAGCAGGGGCAGCAAGGCACGTATTGTATTGTTGCCATCGAGGATAAAAATATGGGGTTTATATCATATTGCATGAGTTTATCCCTCTACATCATGTCATCTTTCTTAATGCGTTACTCTGTTCTTATGAACTTAATACTCTAGATGCAGGCAGGAGTCGGTCGATGTGTGGAGTAATAGTAGTAGATGCAGAATCGTTTCGATCTACTTGTCACGGACGTGATGCCTATATATAAGATCATGCCTAGATAATCTCATAACTATGCGCTTTTCTATCAATTGCTCGACAGTAATTTTTTCACCCACCGTAATACTTATGCTATCTTGAGAGAAGCCACTAGTGAAACCTATGGCCCCCGGGTCTATCTTTTATCATATAAGTTTTGCATCTATCTTTTATTTACATCTTTTACTTTCCAATCTATATCATAAAAATACCAAAAATATTTATCTTATCATATCAGATCTCACTTTCGCAAGTGGCGGTGAAGGGATTGACAACCCCTTTATTGCGTTGGTTGCGAGGTTCTTGTTTGTTTGTGTAGGTGCGTGAGACTTTTGAGGAGCCTCCTACTGGATTGATACCTTGGTTCTCAAAAACTGAGGGAAATACTTACACTACTTTGCTGTATCACCCTTTCCTCTTCAAGGAAAACCAACTCAAGCTCAATACGTAGCAATGAGGGCCTGGCCTCGTTAACCCCCTTGTGTGAACACCCTTCTAGTACTTCTGTGAACGTTCGTCACCGTACCGAGGGTACTGGCAGTTTCATGTACCATCACACATATCCACCATCTCCCCAAGTTGGGGTCGCTGACTGCCGCTCACCATTGACGATGACCACCCAGGGCGAAGCAGCTGAGGTAAACCTGAAACCATAAGGAGACGAGTGAGTATGCTTCATTCCCTTCCCCCTTGTGGTGTTGGATTCCTGGTACATCCTTTCTTTCAAGGACTCCTTCATTTTACGGGCAACAGCTGCATCCCTCACTCTAAACGGAGTCCTGCACATTGCCTGCTTCATGGCTTTGTGCGAATGCTTTCTCGACATCGAGCTCCACTTATACCTCTCACGGCAAGACTTCCATGTGAATATCAAAACAAATGTCACGGGACCCGCAAGTGTGACGGAGTTGCCATCACGAAGAAGCCCGGATCTAGCTACCTCAAGGAGATCTAGGATAATCCAATAAGTGGTGACATGAGCGATGGCTCTACATCCCGAATATCAAGGTCGAAAATCCCCCTCAAATCGGTCTCATCAAGGCTTTCACCTCGGTCGGTGGTCACCAACTCGGCACAACTCCTAGAGCCCAAATCATATGTCGGCCGATACCAAGGAGGTTGAAGCTTCACCGCGTAGTGCAGAGGCACGCCGAAGAAAACATGACCATGGTCGAGGTGATGATAACAGTCCTTGTGCAGGGCATCCAGCCACTCAAGGCCAGGGAACACCGATGTACATGTACACTGGGGAAGATGACATCACCAAGAGCCTGCGGGCCGGCTACTACGAGGGGAAGTCGGCTCGCGAGATGCTCTCAATGGTGTTCAAGGGGAAAACAATTGATTTCTCGGAAGAGATCAAGTTCATCGGCCTCTCGATCGACGACCTGTCAAATAACATAAGCATTACCTCTTTAAATCTTGAAGTTCTGATTACAGACAAAAAAATCTTGAAGTTCTTCCTGCCGTCCTACATCTGTATCCAATTTTTCAATGTCTTCTAAACTTGATATAAATTTGCGCGTGCCACGCTGTCACCAGCACCACAGCTTGAGGAAATGGATGCCCTCACGCACTTCCTTCTCACGGTGGATGCCAGCCAACCCGAAGCCCACATTCTCGAAGGCGAGGAAGGCGAAAATGAAGCCAAGGCTGGGGGTGCCGATGTGTCCTCAGACACTGAAAACCAGGAAGACGAGACGGGCCAGTTTCCCCCGAAGAAAAGGGTCGACGATGACGGGGCTTCAGGCTCTTAGGCTTCTTCGCCCAGGCTGGCAACTGAAGCTAGCCTAGAGACGCAGAAGAAAAGGCATCAAGACCTGATCGTCGGGGCGCCGACTCCCTCGATGGCGGCCGCGAGAGGAGCCTCATTGCTTCCTCCACCTTGATTTGTGCTGAGGTGATCTGCGGCACCAGGTAAACAACCTTTCCCTCAAATGCCTTGGTTATCTTTGCTTGGTTTGTTCTTTTTTGAGGCCTTTTACGGTACATTCGAGTAAATATTAGCCATTCATTCAGCAGATTCAAAGGCGTGGATTCATCAATACTACCAGAGAATCGGAGTAGTATTTTCTAGTAAAGGGGCAAAATGGACAGAGATGCGAAACAAATCCCACACAGGCCAGGGTATGTTCGGTATTCAGGAGATCTAACTAATTCCCTGTTCTCTCTCTCCTGCACCGCACGCAGCGCCGCACCTGCGCTATGGGTGTTACCCGGCCGCCGCAGATCGTCGCCTCTGTCCCCCCTACTAGCGCGCCGTTGAGCTGCCGCCTTGTGGCCTCCCACGCGAGCAGCCTGATTGCCTGCCGCCGGGTCACGGGGAAGCTGCAGAGAAGAGAAAGAGTTGCACGCTGGTTCTTGTGGAAGAGAGTTCGGCCGCCGTCGGCCTAGTTGCCTCCGGCCACGTCATCTCGGCCGCCTCTAACCTCCGTGAGCAGGTGCTGACGAGCTCCATGTTCGAGCTGCTGACTAACTAGAGCAAATTACTATAATATTGAAACTAAGGTCACGGTGGAGATTACTAGTCCCTGGAATGCCACATGATCCTGGAATGTATCTGAAAACTTAAAACCTGGAATGGTTGGGAATATCATTTCGGATGCCTTATGTAACCTAATCACTTGAGTAATAATTAAGATTCTCCTATTTTGTTCAAAATACAGACCCCAATTCAGTATCTGCAGTTCATGTTTGACCCCTATATTCTCACCATAACCAGGCTGCTATTATTACCCATGAAGAAGCTAAGGTAGCCATCTTCCAGAAATTCAGTATTGTGCCTCGACTATGTCAAACGGAGTAGAAATATTCAGATCGTACATAATTAGTTCACCCTCTTCATCTCTATAATCCAATATCGCACCCAGCTTCGATGAAGATGTCAGCTCTCGTTTGGATGAGCGGGTGTGGAGAGAGGATGGAGATGGATGGGGAACGGGATGGCATGGGCAGGTTAAGTTGTCTCTGGAGGGCGGAACGCCAAGACGAGGTCGCCGGCGGCGGAGGAAGAGAAGACGTGAGGTGAGAGAGGGGAACGGGATAGGCGATCGAGTGATTATTCACGATGACGCCTCATGCTGCTAACTGGACCACATTACCCTCGAGCAAATAAAAATAAAATAAAAAATATGTAATCACAATACCGAAAAAGCCCATGCAATCAACGGCTGATCCGATCCTATACTACTCGGCTGTGGCAGTAGTAAAATGTACCGTAAAATCTCTCTCTTTTTTTATTTTGGTTCATCCAGCCAACAGGAGGCAGCGAGACCTGGGTGAGGACCTGCTTGGGCAATCTGGGGCCATCACTAGCGCAATGCCCATATCCAGGGCCCCGAGTACTACGTAAGGGGTGTTGATGCCACGTGATCTCTGTGGTACCACCATAGAGTGTGACGACCCCTGATACCACGCCGGGGCTTTCAGAGCACGCCAACCTGGTTAGCTGGCCTGCAGAGGAAACAGAGCTTACCGTGGTGCCTGCTGCCGGTACCGTCATTGAGGACCCTTCCGCCAGTTTGGCGGTGGGAGGTGATGAAGGCACCACCCCGGCTTTCGATGCTAGCGAAAAGGGAAAATGCATATGACTTTGAAGACGCCGTTGTGATCTAGATCCGCCTGCATGAGAGGTGCTACGAGAGCCGACTGTGCTCCAAGCGATGCCCGCCGCTCCCATTCTTCACGCTGCTTCCTCGACAAGGCCAATTGCTGAGGCTAGGGTCATGGTGATTGCGCGAGACTAGGCGAGCATTTCGTTGTTCCTTTGCAAGCAAAATTTGGATGCATGCCATCCGAGATGTCGGTTCACTCCTCGGAGCAAGGAACGTGGTCGCGAGCGTGCTACTAGGTCAGCTTGGCTTAGCCCGCACCTGTCCAAAGACTAGGAGGCTGCTTGGTTCACGCGTGAGGCAGCCACGCCAAACCAGGGCGTGTCAAAATTTTGGCGAGCAAATTTGCCGCCGCCGCTTCACCCGTGGATGTCGCAGTGTTTCAACTAGCCTACCAAAAAGTTGGCGTGGCGTGAAAACCAGGGTAGTAAACTAAACACAGGCCCGTGCTTTTGGTCAACGCCAAAATATTGGCAAGGCGAGCGAGGGCTATCATCCAAAGTTCCAAACAGCCCCTAGAAGGCTGCCCTCCCCATCAGGCGAGTGAATGCCAAGGGCATGGAGGAGGTTGTGATGCGGCTACCCGCGTCGCTCGTGTCATTTTGCGAGGTTTGTAATCTTTCTATTGACTTTGTATTTTTTTCTGTAGGTAGTAGCCCTCGATTCGCATGTGTATCCGTCCGGCAAACACTATTTTCTACTCCCTCCGTCCGGAAATACTTGTTTTAGAAATGGTTGTATCTAGACTTATTTTAGTTATAGATACATCTATTTTATCCATTTTTAGGACAAGTATTTCCGGACGGAGGGAGTACTTCTTTGGACTGTTCTTTTAGTAGCCCTTGAGCCGCTGTTAGGTTTACATCGTACAACCAAACTGCGGTCTGTTTTTGTACTCGATGTTTTTGTGCTGGATGCAGTAGCCCCGACCCTCTGAATTTTTCTCCAAAATCCAAATTCTATCACCCCTTCTGCCTTCATAACACAATGTTGTCATCATCATAGCAAATCTGCAAATGTTTCTTTTTAAGTGCAACTGTACTTTCTGATCCATTTAGAGTTGTCATACACAATTTCCAAAGTTCTTTATTTCTATTTCCCTGTGAAGGCTTTGCTTCTGGACTCAATAATGTACATTAGTTCAGTCACAAAATATAAATACGTATCTGTCTAAGACATTTTACTCAATGTACATTAATCCAGTCTACATTATTTACTATGATAGCATGCCCCCATGGCCCCATGTCCTTCTTCGATTCCGCTTCCCCAACCCAGGTGTTGCTGTCAAAGCGTGTTACTCTGATGACACACGGTCATATATTTTCTTTCGCTTGCCTGGTTTGGTTTGCAGCACCAAGAAACATGCTGAGCCAAGTGTAAATAATCAAGGATGCACGCGAATATCAACAAAATGTCTATGATACTAGAGCGTAGATGAATTTTTCTTTGGGTTCTCCACTGGCTTGCGGTTCAGGCCGTGGAGATATTTTTGATAGGGCCAAGGTAGGGGAATCGATCTATTATGCTCTCTGAAGTAGTAGCTATTACAGTTGATTACAAGAGCAGTGCTCGAATAGGAAGAACGAGGATGAACTAGGGTTCGAGGAAGGGAAAGTAGGTAGCCGCTGCCGGGTTGTTTCTGATCCACTAGATGCCGATCTCGTCGTCGCTACAGGGTTAAGTAGAGTGCTGTTTGGTTGTGGCCCATTCTGGGCCCGTGTACCTTGGGTTGGGCATCCTAGCGCGGCTGGGCCACGCCTCCTCCTGGCGTTGCTCGCTGGCTCGCGGGTCCACACTGTCAGGGTCGCTAACATCCCCTCCTCCTTGAGTGGCGTCTTGACCCCAAGCCGCTGCGTGGGGAAAGCGAGCCTGCAGTGCTTGCCGATGTTCCCAGGTGTCGTCCAGGTTGGAGGCGCCAGTCCATCTAACCTTGACTTGCTCGATCATGTCTCCATTCTTGCGGCGCCATTTAGACTGTAGGATCTCACTAGGCACAGCCAAATCATTAGTGTTGTAAGGAAGTTCAGACTGAACTGTCGTACCAGGTGATAAGGCTCGGCGTAGCTGGGACAGGCGAAACACGGGATGCACCGTGGCCTGTGGTGGCAGTTTTAATTTGTAGGCCACTGCGTTGATCTTCTCGATGATGGGGAACGGTCTGTAGAACTTGAAGGAGAGCTTGTGATTTGCTCGGGGAGCAATGGATGTTTGAATGTAAGGTTGAAGTTTTAGGTAAACTTGATCGCCCACCTCGAACTCGCGGAAAGAGCGCTTCTGCTCGGCATGTATCTTCATGCAATTCTTTGCGCGATGAAGATGTTGCTGCACCAAGCTCTGCATGACTGCGCGCTCTTCCTGCCAGGCTGACAAGGAAGGTACTGAGCATGAAGTGGATGCCGACATTGTTGGGGAACGTAGTAATTTCAAAATTTTCCTACGCACACGCAAGATCATGGTGATGCATAGCAACGAGAGGGGAGAGTGTGTCCACGTACCCTCGTAGACCGTAAGCGGCAGCGTTATGACAACGCGGTTGATGTAGTCGTACGTCTTCACAATCCGACCGATCTAAGTACCGAACGTACGGCACCTCCGAGTTCAGCACACGTTCATCTCGATGACGACCCACGGACTCCGATCCAGCAAAGTGTCGGGGATGAGTCCCGTCAGCACGACGGCGTGGTGACGATGATGATGTTCTACCGGCGCAGGGCTTCGCCTAAACTCCGCTACGATATGACCGAGGTGGAATATGGTGGAGGGGGCACCGCACACGGCTAAGGAACGATCACGTAGATCAACTTGTGTTTCATGGGGTGCCCCCCTGCCCCCGTATATAAAGGAGTAAGGGGGGAGGAGGCCGGCCCTAGGAGGGGGCGCGCCAAGTGTGGAGTCCTACTAGGACTCCCTAGTCCTAGTAGGATTCCACCTCCCTTGTTGGAGTAGGAGAAGGGGAAAGAGGGGGAGAGGAAGAAGGAAAGGGGGGCTGCTCCCCTTGTCCAATTCGGACCAGAGGGGGGGCGCAGGCCTCCTTCCTTTTGGCCTCTCTCCTCTATTCCCGTATGGCCCAATAAGGCCCATGTACTCCCCGGCGAATTCCCGTAACTCTCCGGTACTCCGAAAAATACCCGAATCACTCAGAACCTTTCCGAACTCCGAATATAGTCGTCCAATATATTGATCTTTACGTCTCGACCATTTCGAGACTCCTGGTCATGTCCCCGATCTCATCCGGGACTCCGAACTCCTTCGGTACATCAAAACTCATAAACTCATAATATAACTGTCATTGAAACCTTAAGCGTGCGGACCCTACGGGTTCGAGAACTATGTAGACAAGACCTACAACTATTCTTGGTCAATAACCAATAGCGCAACCTGGATGCTCATATTGGCTCCTACATATTCTACGAAGATCTTTACCGGTCAAACCGCATAACAACATACGTTGTTCCCTTTGTCATCGGTATGTTACTTGCCCGGGATTTGATCGTCGGTATCCAATACCTAGTTCAATCTCGTTACCGGCAAGTCTCTTTACCCGTTACGTAATGCATCATTTCGTAACTAACTCATTAGCTACATTGCTTGCAAGGCTTATAGTGATGTGCATTACTGAGAGGGCCCAGAGATACCTCTCCGACAATCGAAGTGACAAAACCTAATCTCGAAATACGCCAACCCAACATGTACCTTTGGAGACACCTGTAGTACTCCTTTATAATCACCCAGTTACATTGTGACGTTTGGTAGCACCCAAAGTGTTCCTCCGGTAAACGGGAGTTGCATAATCTCATAGTTACAGGAACATGTATAAGTCATGAAGAAAGCAATAGCTATATACTAAACGATCAAGTGCTAGGCTAACGGAATGGGTCATGTCAATCACATCATTCTCCTAATGATGTGATCCCATTAATCAAATGACAACACATGTCTATGGTTAGGAAATATAACCATCTTTGATTAATGAGCTAGTCAAGTAGAGGCATACTAGTGACTATATGTTTGTCTATGTATTCACACATGTATTATGTTTCCGGTTAATACAATTCTAGAATGAATAATAAACATTTATCATGATATAAGGAAATAAATAATAACTCTATTATTGCCTCTAGGAAATATTTCCTCCAGTCTCCCACTTGCACTAGAGTCAATAATCTAGTTCACATCACCATGTGATTTAACACCAATATTCACATCCGTATGTGATTAATACCCATAGTTCACATCATCACGTGATCAAAACCCAAAGGGTTTACTAGAGTCAATAATCTAGTTCACATCGCTATGTGATTAACACCCAAAGAGTACTAAGGTATGATCATGTTTTGCTTGTGAGAGAAGTTTAGTCAACGGATCTGTCATATTCAGAGCCGTATGTATTTTGCAAATATTCTATGTCCACAATGCTCTGCATGGAGCTACTCTAGCTAATTGCTCTCACTTTCAATATGTATCTAGATTGAGACTTAGAGTCATCTGGATTGGTGTAAAAGTTAGCATCATTGTAACTTTTTATGACGGGCTCTTTTATCACCTCCATAATCGAGAAACATCTCCTTAGTCCTCACTAAGGATATTCTTGACCATTATCCAGTGATCTACTCTTAGATCAAAATTGTATTCCTTTGTCAAACTCAGAGCAAGGTTTACAATAGGTCTGGTTCACAGCATAGCATACTTTATAGAACCTATGACTGAGGCATAGGGAATGAATTTTCATTCTCTTTCTATTTTCTGCCATGGTCGGGTCTTGAGTCTTACTCAACTTCATACCTTTGCATCACAGGCAAGAACTCCTTCTTTGACTATTTCATTTTGAGCCATTTCAAAAATTTATCAAGGTATGTACTCATTGAAAAATCTTATCAAGCGTCTTGATCTATCTATATAGATATCGATGCTCAATGTGTAAGCAGCTTCACCGAGGTCTTGCTTTAACTCTTATTCAAGTATCCTTTCATGCTATCCAGAATTTCTATATCATTTCCAATCAACAATATGTCATCCACATATAATATTAGAAATGCTACAGAGCTCCCACTCACTTTCTTGTAAATACAGGCTTCTTCAAAAGTCTGTATAAAACCATATGCTTTGATCAACTCATCAAAGCGTATATTTCCAACTTCGAGATGCTTGCACCAGTCCATAGATGGATCAATGGAGCTTGCACAATTTGTTAGCACCTTTAGGATTGACAAAACCTTCTGGTTGCATCATATACAACTCTTCTTTAAGAAAACCATTAAGGAATGCAGTTTTGACATCCATTTGCCAGATTTCATAAATGTGCCAATTGCTAACATGATTCGGACAGACTTAAGCATCGCTACAGTTGAGAAAATCTCATTGTACTCAACACCTTGAACTTGTCGAAAAACCTTTTTCCAACAAGTCGAGCTTTTTTAGATAGTAATACTACTATCAGCACCTGTCTTCTTCTTGAAGATCCATTTAATCTCAATGTCTCGCCGATCATTGGGCAAGTCAATCAAAGTCCATACTTTGTTTTCATACATGGATCTTATCTCGGATCTCATGGCCTCAAGCCATTTTGCGGAATCTGGGCTCATCATCACTTCTTCATAGTTCGTAGGTTCGTCAAGGTCTAGTAACATAACTTCCAGAATAGGATTACCGTACCACTCTGATGCGGATCTTACTCTGGAAGACCTACGAGGTTCTGTAGTAACTTAATCTGAAGTTTCATGATCATCATCATTAACCTCCTCACTAATTGGTGTAGTAGTCACAGGAACAGATTTCTGTGATGAACTACTTTCAAATAAGGGAGCAGGTATAGTTACCTCATCAAGTTCTACTTTCCTCCCATTCACTTCTTTCGAGAGAAAGTCCTTCTCTAGAAAGGATCCATTCTTGGCAACGAATGTTTTGCCTTCACATCTGTGATAGAAGGTGTACCCAACAGTTTCCTTTGGGTATTCTATGAAGACGCACTTCTCCGATTTGGGTTTGAGCTTATCAGGATGAAAACTTTTTCACATAAGCATCGTAGCCCCAAACTTTAAGAAACGACAACTTGGGTTTCTTGCTAAACCACAGTTCATATGGTGTCGTCTCAACGGATTTAGATGGTGCCCTGTTAACGTGAATGCAGCTGTCTCTAATGCATAACCCCAAAACGGTAATGGTAAATCAATAAGAGACATCATAAATCGCACCATATCCAATAAAGTGCGGTTACGACGTTCGGACACACCATAACGTTGTGGTGTTCCAGGTGGCGTGAGCTGTGAAACTATTCCACATTGTTTTAATTGAAGACCAAACTCGTAACTCAAATATTTGTCTCCGCGATCAGATCGCAGAAACTTTATTTTCTTGTTACGATCATTTTTCCACTTCACTCTGAAATTCTTTGAACCTTTCAACTATTTCAGACTTATGTTTCATCAAGTAGATATACCCATATCTGCTCAAATCATTTTGTGAAGGTCAGAAAATAACGATACTTGCCACGAGCATCAACACTCATTGGATCGCATACATCAGTATGTATTATTTCAATAAGTCAGTAGCTCGTTCCATTGTTCCGGAGAACAGAGTTTTTAGTCATCTTGCCCAAAAGGCACGGTTCGCAAGCATCAAAATGATTCATAACCAAGTGATTCCGAAAATCCATCTTTTATGGAGTTTCTTCATGCGCTTTACACCAATATGACCTAAATTGCAGTGCCACAAATAAGTTGCAATATCATTATTAACTTATGCATCTTTTGGCATCAATATTATGAATATGTGTATCACTACAATCGAGATCCAACAAACTATTTTTATTGGGTGTATGACCATTTGAAGGTTTTATTCATGTAAACAGAACAACAATTATTCTCTGACTTTAAATGAATAACCGTATTGCAATGAACATGATCAAATCATATTCATGCTCAACGCAAACGCCAAATAACATTTATTTAGGTTTAACACTAATCCCGGAAGTATAGGGAGTGTGTGATGATGATCATATCAATCTTGGAACTACTTCCAACACTCATCGTCACTTCCCCTTCAACTAGTCTCTGTTTATTCTGTAACTCCTGTTTCGAGTTACTAATCTTAGCAACTGAACAAGTATCAAATACTCAGGGGTTACTATAAACACTAGTAAGGTACACATCAATAACATGTATATCAAATATACCCTTGTTTACTTTTCCATCCTTCTTATCCACCAAATATTCAAGGCATTTCCGCTTCTAGTGACCATTTCCTCTGTAGTATAATCACTCAGTTTCAGGCTTTGGTCCAGCTTTGGGCTTCTTCGCGGGAGTGACAACTTGCTTGCCATTCTGCTTGAAGTTCCCTTTCTTTCCCTTTGCCCTTTTCTTGAAACTAGTGGTCTTTTCAATCATCAACACTTGATGCTCTTTCTTGATTTCTACCTTCGTTGATTTCAGCATCACGAAGAGCTCGGGAATCGTTTTCGTCATCCCTTGCATTATAGTTCATCACGAAGTTCTACTAATTTGGTGGTGGTGACTAGAGAATTCTGTCAATCACTATCTTATCTAGAAGATTAACTCCCACTTGATTCAAGCGATTGTAGTACCCAGACAATCTGAGCACATGCTCACTAGTTGAGCGATTCTCCTCCATCTTTTAGCTATAGAACTTGTTGGAGACTTCATATCTCTCAATTCGGGTGTTTGCTTGAAATATTAACTTCAACTCCTGGAACATCTCATATGGTCCATGACGTTCAAAATGTTTTTGAAGTCCCGATTCTAAGCCATAAAGCATGGTGCATAAAACTATCAAGTAGTCATCATATTGAGCTAGCCAAACGTTCATAACGTCTGCATCTGCTCCTGCAATAGGTCTGTCACCTAGCGGTGCATTAAGGACATAATTCTTCTGTGCAGCAATGAGGATAAACCTCAGATCACGGATCCAATCCGCATCATTGCTACTAACATCTTTCAACACAATTTTCTCTAGGAACATATAAAATAAACATATGAAAGCAACAACGCAAGCTATTGATCTACAACATAATTTGCAAAATACTACCAGGACTAAGTTCATGATAAATTAAAGTTCAATTAATCATATTGTTGGAAATATGCCCTAGAGGCAATAATAAAAGCATTATTATTATATTTCCTTGTTCATGATAATTGTCTTTATTCATGCTATAATTGTGTTATCCGGAAATTGTAATACATGTGTGAATAACAGACACCAACATGTCCCTAGTGAGCCTCTAGTTGACTAGCTCATTGATCAACAGATAGTCATGGTTTCCTGACTATGGACACTGGATGTCATTGATAATGAGATCACATCATTGGGAGAATGATGTGATGGACAAGACCCAATCCTAAACATAGCACAAGATCGTATAGTTCGTTTGCTAGAGTTTTGCAATGTCAAAGTATCTTTTCCTTAGACCATGAGATCGTGTAACTCCCGGATACCGTAGGAGTGCTTTGGGTATGCCAAACGTCACAACGTAACTGGGTGACTATAAAGGTAGACTACGAGCATCTCCGAAAGTGTCTGTTGGGTGACATGGATCAAGACTGGGATTTGTCACTCCGTATGACGGAGAGGTATCACTGGGCCCACTCGGTAATGCATCATCATAATGAGCTCAGAGTGACCAAGTGTCTGGTCACGGGATCATGCATTACGGTACGAGTAAAGTGACTTGCCGGTAACGAGATTGAACGAGGTATTGGGATACCGACGATCGAATTTCGGGCAAGTAACATATCGATAGACAAAGGGAATAGCGTACGGGATTGATTAAATCCTCGACATCGTGGTTCATCCGATGAGATCATCGTGGAGCATGTGTTGGGGAACGTAGAAGAAATTCAAAATTTTCCTACGTGTCACCAAGATCTATCTATGGAGAGACCAGCAACGAGTAGAAAGAGAGTGCATCTACATACCCTTGTAGATCGCTAAGCGGAAGCGTTCAAGTGAACGGGGTTGATGGAGTCGTACTCGTCGTGATTCAAATCACCAATGATCCTAGCGCCGAACGGACGGCACCTCCGCGTTCAACACACGTACGGCCCGATGACGTCTCCCACGCCTTGATCTAGCAAGGAGAGAGGGAGAGGTTGAGGAAGACTCCATCCAGCAGCAGCACAACGGCGTGGTGGCGGTGGAGGAGCGTGACAATCCCGCAGGGCTTCGCCAAGCACCACGGGAGAGGAGAAGAACTTGGGAGAGAGGGAGGGGCTGCACCAAAGGCATAAGGTGTGTTTGGGAGGCCCTCCTACCCCACTATATATAGGGATCCCAAGGGGGGGTGCGCCAGCCCCTAGGAGATCCAATCTCCAAGGGGGCGGCGGCCAGGGGAGGAGTCCTCCCCCCCCAAGGCACCTAGGAGGTGCCTTCCCCTGCTGGGACTCTTCCTTTAGGGTTTCCCCAGGCGCATGGGCCTCTTGGGGCTGGTGCCCTTGGCCCATGTAGGCCAAGGCGCACCCCCTACAGCCCATGTGGCCCCCCGGGGCAGGTGGCCCCACCCGGTGGGCCCCCGGGACCCTTCCGGTGGTCCCGGTACAATACCGATGACCCCGAAACTTGTCCCGATGGCCGAAACATGACTTCCTATATATAAATCTTTACCTCCGGACCATTCCGGAACCCCTCGTGACGTCCGGGATCTCATCCGGGACTCCGAACAACATTCGGTAACCACATACAAGCTTCCTTTATAACCCTAGCGTCATCGAACCTTAAGTGTGTAGACCCTACGGGTTCGGGAGACATGCAGACATGACCGAGACGTTCTCCGGTCAATAACCAACAGCGGGATCTGGATACCCATGTTGGCTCCCACATGTTCCATGATGATCTCATCGGATGAACCACGATGTCAAGGACTTAATCAATCCCGTATACAATTCCCTTTGTCTAGCAGTATTTTACTTGCCCGAGATTCGATCGTCGGTATCCAATACCTTGTTCAATCTCGTTACTGGCAAGTCACTTTACTCGTTCCGTAACACATCATCCCGTGATCAACTCCTTGGTCACATTGCGCATATGATGATGTCCTACCGAGTGGGCCCAGAGATACCTCTCCGTTTACACGGAGTGACAAATCCCAGTCTCGATCCGCATAAAACAATAGATACTTTCGGAGATACCTGTAGTGCACCTTTATAGTCACCCAGTTACGTTGTGACGTTTGATACACCCAAAGCACTCCTACGGTTTCCAGGAGTTACACGATCTCATGGTCAAAGGAAGAGATACTTGACATTGGTAAAGCTCTAGCAAACGAACTACACGATCTTTGTGCTATGCTTAGGATTGGGTCTTGTCCATCACATCATTCTCCTAATGATGTGATCCCGTTATCAACGACATCCAATGTCCATAGCCAGGAAACCATGACTATCTGTTGATCACAACGAGCTAGTCAACTAGAGGCTCACTAGGGACATATTGTGGTCTATGTATTCACACGTGTATTACGATTTCCGGATAATACAGTTATAGCATGAATAAAAGACAATTATCATGAACAAGGAAATATAATAATAATACTTTTATTATTGCCTCTAGGGCATATTTCCAACAGTCTCCCACTTGCACTAGAGTCAATAATCTAGTTCACATCGCCATGTGATTAACACTCACAGGTCACATCGCCATGTGACTAATACCCAAGAGTTTACTAGAGTCAGTAGTCTAGTTCACATCACTATGTGATTAACACTCAATGAGTTTTATGTTTGATCATGTTGCTTGTGAGAGAGGTTTTAGTCAACGGGTCTGAACCTTTCAGATCCGTGTGTGCTTTACAAATCTCTATGTCATCTCCTAGATGCAGCTACCACGCTCTATTTGGAGCTGTTCCAAATAACTGTTCTACTTGGAGCTATTCTAAATTGTTGCTCCATTATATGTATCCGGTATCTCTTCTTAGAGCTATCTGGATAGGTGTTAAGCTTGCATCGACGTAACCTTTACGACGAACTCTTTTACCACCTCCATAATCGAGAAAATTCCTTAGTCCACTAGTTACCAAGGATAACTTTGACCGCTGTCTATGATCCATTCATGGATCACTCTTGTACCCCTTGACTGACTCATGGCAAGGCACATTTCAGGTGCGGTACTCAGCATGGCATACTGTAGAGCCTATGTCTTAAGCATAGGGGACGACCTTCGTCCTTTCTCTCTATTCTGCCGAGGTCGAGCTTTAAGTCTTAACTTCGTACCTTACAACTCAGGCAAGAACTCCTTCTTTGACTGGTCCATCTTGAACACCTTCAAGATCATGTCAAGGTATGTGCTCATTTGAAAGTATTATTAAGCATTTTGATCTATCCTTATAGATCTTGATGCTCAATGTTCAAGTAGCTTAATCCAGGCTTTCATTGAAAAACACCTTTCAAATAACCCTATATGCTTTCTAGAAATTCTACATCATTTCTGATCATCAATATGTCAACAACATATACTCATCAGAAATTCTATAGTGCTCCCACTCACTTCTTTGGAAATACAAGTTTCTCATAAAACTTTGTACAAACCCAAAATCTTTGATCATCTCATCAAAGTGTACATTCCAACTCCGAGATGCTTACTCCAGTCCTTAGAAGGATCGCTGGAGCTAGCATACCTTTTAGCATCCTTAGGATCGACAAAAACTTTCTGATTGTATTACATACAACCTTTCCTTACGAAAACTGGTAAGGAAACTCGTTTTGACATCCGTCTGCCAGATTTCATAAATGCAGCTAATGCTAACATGATTCCGACGGACTTAAGCATCACTACGGATGAGAAAATCTCATCGTAGTCAACTCCTTGAACTTGTGAAAAACTCTTTGCCACAAGTCGAGCCTCATAGACGGTGACATTACCATCCACGTCCGTCTTCTTCTTAAAGATCCATTTATCTTAATGGCTTGCCGATCATCGGGCAAGTCCACCAAAGTCCATGGATCCGTTCTCGGATTTTATGGCCTCGAGCCATTTATCGGAATCCGGGCCCACCATCGCTTCTCCATAGCTCGTAGGTTCATTGTTGTCCAGCAACATGACTTCCAAGACAGGATTACGTACCACTCTAAAGTAGTACGCATCCTTGTCATCCCACGAGGTACGGTAGTGACTTGATCCGAAGTTTCATGATCACTATCATAAGTTTTCCACTTCAATTGGTGTAGGTGCCACAGGAACAACTTCCTATGCCCTGCTACACACTAGTTGAAGTGACGGTTCAATAACCTCATCAAGTCTCCACCATCCTCCCACTCAATTCTTTTGAGAGAAACTTTTCCTCGAGAAAGGACCCGATTCTAGAAACAATCCTTTATTGCTTTCGGATCTGAGACAGGAGGCATACCCAACTGTTTTTGGGTTGTCCTATGAAGATGTATTTATCCGCTTTGGGTTCGAGCTTATCAACCTGAATTTTTTTTCACATAAGCGTCGCAGCCCCAAACCTTTAAGAAACGACAACTTAGGTTTCTCTAAACCATAATTCATACGGTGTCATCTCAACGGAATTACGTGGTGCCCTATTTAAAGTGAATGTGGTTGTCTCTAATGCCTAACCCATGAACAATAGTGGTAATTCGATAAGAGACATCATGGTATGCATCATATCCAATAGGGTGCAACTATGATGTTCGGACACACCATCATACTATGGTGTTCCAGGCGGTATTAATTATGAAACAATTTCCACAATGTCTTAATTGTGTGCCAAAACTCGTAACTCAGATATTCATCTCTATGATCGTATCATAGAAATTTTATCCTCTTGTCACAATGATCTTCTACTTCACTCTGAAATTACTTGAACCATTCAATAATTCAGACTTGTGTTTCATCAAGTAAATATTCTCAACATCTACTCGAATCATCTGTGAAGTAAGAACATAACGATATTCACTGCATGCCTCAGCACTCATTGGACTGCACACATCAAAATGTGTTACTTCCTACAAGTTGCTATCTTGTTCCATCTTATTGAAACCGAGGCTTTTCAGTCATCTTGCCTATGTGGTATGATTTGCATATCTCGAGTGATTCAAAATCAAGTGAGTCCGAACGGTCCATTTGCATGGAGTTTCTTCATGCATATACACCAATAGACATGGTTCGCATGTCTCAAACTTTTCAAAAACGAGTGAGTCCAAAGATCCATCAACATGGAGCTTCTTCATGCGTTTTATACCATTATGACTTACATGGCAGTGCCACAAGTAAGTGGTACTATCTTTACTATCTTATATCTTTTGGCATGAAAATGTGTATCACTACGATCGAGATTCAATAAACCATTCAGGTTTAATACTAATCTTGATGGTAGAGGGAGCGTGCGATGTTTGATCACATCAAACTTGGAAACACTTCCAACATATATCGTCAGCTCACTTTTAGCTAGTCTCCGTTTATTCCGTAGCTTTTATTTCGAGTTACTAACACTTAGCAACCGAACCGGTATCTAATACCCTGGTGCTACTAGGAGTACTAGTAAAGTACACATTAACATAATGTATATCCAATATACTTCTATCGACCTTGCCAGCCTTCTCATCTACCAAGTATCTAGGGTAATTCTGCTTCAGTGGTTGTTCCCTTTATTACAGAAGCACTTAGTCTCGGGTTTGGGTTCAACCTTGGGTTTCTTCACTAGAGCAGCAGCTGAATTGCCGTTTCATGAAGTATCCCTTTGTTCCCTTGCCCTTCTTGAAACTAGTGGTCTCACTGACCATCAACGATTGATGCTCCTTCTTGATTTCTACTTTCGTGGTGTCAAACATCGCGAATACCTCAAGGATCATCATCTCTATCCTTGATATGTTATAGTTCATCACGAAGCTCTAGCAGCTTGGTGGCAATGACTTTGGGGAAACATCACTATCTCATCTGGAAGATCAACTCCCACTCGATTCAAGTGATTGTTGCACTCAGACAATCTGAGAACAAGCTCAACGATTGAGCTTTTCTCCCTTAGTTTGCAGGCTAAGAAAATCGTCGAAGGTCTTATACCTCTTGACGTGGGCACGAGCCTGAAATCCCAATTTCAGCCCTCGAAACATCTCATATGTTCCGCGACATTTCGAAAACGTCTTTGGTGCCTATACTCTAAACCATTTAACTGAACTATCACGTAGTTATCAAAACGTGTATGTCCGATGTTCGCAACATCCACAAACGACGTTTGGGGTTCAGCACACTGAGCAGTGCATTAAGGACATAAGCTTTCCACTGTTCGCATAATTGCTACTATCAACTTTCAACTATATTTTCTCTAGGAACATATCTAAAACAGTAGAACTAAAGCGTGAGCTACGACATAATTTGCAAAAGGTCTTTTGACTATGTTCAAGATAATTAAATTCATCTTATGAACTCCCACTCAGATAGACATCCCTCTGGTCATCTAAGTGATTACATGATCCGAGTCAACTAGGCCGTGTCCGATCATCACGTGAGACGGACTAGTCATCATCGGTGAACATCTTCATGTTGATCGTATCTGCTATACGACTCATGCTCGACCTTTCGGTCTCCGTGTTCCGAGGCCATGTCTGTACATGCTAGGCTCGTCAAGTTAACCCTAAGTGTTTTCGCTGTGTAAAACTGTCTTACACCCGTTGTATGTGAACGTAAGAATCCATCACACCCGATCATCACGTGGTGCTTAGAAGCGACGAACTGTAGCTACGGTGCACAGTTAGGGGAGAACACTTCTTGAAATTGTTGTAAGGGATCATCTTATTTACTACCGTCGTCCTAAGTAAACAAGATGCATAAACATGATAAACATCACATGCAATCAAATAGTGACATGATATGGCCAATATCATTTTGCTCCTTTTGATCTTCATCTTCGGGGCTCCATGATCATCATTGTCACCGGCATGACACCATGATCTCCATCATCATGATCTCCATCATCGTGTCTTCCGCCAATGACTACTTCTACTTCTATGGCTAACGCGTTTAGCAATAAAGTAAAGTAAGTTACATGGCGTTCTTCAATGACACGCAGGTCATACAAAAAATAAAGACAACTCCTATGGCTCCTGCCGGTTGTCATACTCATCGACATGCAAGTCGTGAATCCTATTACAAGAACATGATCAATCTCATACATCACATATCATTCATCACATTCTTCTTGGCCATATCACATCACATAGCATACCCTGCAAAAACAAGTTAGACGTCCTCTAATTGTTGTTGCATGTTTTACGTGGCTGCTATGAGTTTCTAGCAAGAACGTTTCTTACCTACGCAAGACCACAACGTGATATGCCAATTGCTATTTACCCTTCATAAGGACCCTTTTCATCGAATCCGTTCCGACTAAAGTGGGAGAGATTGGCACCCGCTAGCCACCTTATGCACCAAGTGCATGTCAATCGGTGGAACCTGTCTCACGTAAGAGTACGTGTAAGGTCGGTCCGGGCCGCTTCATCCCACAATACCGTCGAAACAAGATTGGACTAGTAACGGTAAGCATATTGAACAAGATCAACGCCCACAACTACTTTGTGTTCTACTCGTGCAAAGAATCTACGCAATAGACCTAGCTCATGATGCCACTGTTGGGGAACGTAGCAGAAATTCAAAATTTTCCTACGTGTCAGCAAGATCTATCTATGGAGAGACCAGCAACGAGTAGAAAGAGAGTGCATCTACATACCCTTGTAGATCGCTAAGCGGAAGCGTTCAAGTGAACGGGGTTGATGGAGTCGTACTCGTCGTGATTCAAATCACCAATGATCCTAGCGCCGAACGGACGGCACCTCCGCGTTCAACACACGTACGGCCCGATGACGTCTCCCACGCCTTGATCCAGCAAGGAGAGAGGGAGAGGTTGAGGAAGACTCCATCCAGCAGCAGCACAACGGCGTGGTGGCGGTGGAGGAGCGTGACAATCCCGCAGGGCTTCGCCAAGCACCACGGGAGAGGAGAAGAACTTGGGAGAGAGGGAGGGGCTGCACCAAAGGCATAAGGTGTGTTTGGGAGGCCCTCCTACCCCACTATATATAGGGATCCCAAGGGGGGGTGCGCCAGCCCCTAGGAGATCCAATCTCCAA
>NC_041383.1:105149248-105228189 GCF_002162155.2 Triticum dicoccoides
GCCTTCCCCTGCTGGGACTCTTCCTTTAGGGTTTCCCCAGGCGCATGGGCCTCTTGGGGCTGGTGCCCTTGGCCCATGTAGGCCAAGGCGCACCCCCTACAGCCCATGTGGCCCCCCGGGGCAGGTGGCCCCACCCGGTGGGCCCCCGGGACCCTTCCGGTGGTCCCGGTACAATACCGATGACCCCGAAACTTGTCCCGATGGCCGAAACAGGACTTCCTATATATAAATCTTTACCTCCGGACCATTCCGGAACTCCTCGTGACGTCCGGGATCTCATCCGGGACTCCGAACAACATTCGTTAACCACATACAATCTTGCTTTATAACCTTAGCGTCATCGAACCTTAAGTGTGTAGACCCTACGGGTTCGGGAGACATGCAGACATGACCGAGACGTTCTCCGGTCAATAACCAACAGCGGGATCTGGATACCCATGTTGGCTCCCACATGTTCCACGATGATCTCATCGGATGAACCACGATGTCAAGGACTTAATCAATCCCGTATACAATTCCCTTTGTCTAGCGGTATTTTACTTGCCCGAGATTCGATCGTCGGTATCCAATACCTTGTTCAATCTCGTTACCGGCAAGTCACTTTACTCGTTCCGTAACACATCATCCCGTGATCAACTCCTTGGTCACATTGCGCATATGATGATGTCCTACCGAGTGGGCCCAGAGATACCTCTCCGTTTACACGGAGTGACAAATCCCAGTCTCGATCCGCATAAAACAATAGATACTTTCGGAGATACCTGTAGTGCACCTTTATAGTCACCCAGTTACGTTGTGACGTTTGATACACCCAAAGCACTCCTACGGTATCCAGGAGTTACACGATCTCATGGTCAAAGGAAGAGATACTTGACATTGGCAAAGCTCTAGCAAACGAACTACACGATCTTTGTGCTATGCTTAGGATTGGGTCTTGTCCATCACATCATTCTCCTAATGATGTGATCCCGTTATCAACGACATCCAATGTCCATAGCCAGGAAACCATGACTATCTATTGATCACAACGAGCTAGTCAACTAGAGGCTCACTAGGGACATATTGTGGTCTATGTATTCACACGTGTATTAAGATTTCCGGATAATACAGTTATAGCATGAATAAAAGACAATTATCATGAACAAGGAAATATAATAATAATACTTTTATTATTGCCTCTAGGGCATATTTCCAACAGCATGTGGGAGCCAACATGGGTATCCAGATCCCGCTGTTGGTTATTGACCGGAGAGTCGTCTCGGTCATGTCTGCTTGTCTCCCGAACCCGTAGGGTCTACACACTTAAGGTTCGGTGACGCTAGGGTTATGAAGGTATGTATATGCAGAAACCCGAATGTTGTTCGGAGTCCCGGATGAGATCCCGGACGTCACGAGGAGTTCCGGAATGGTCCGGAGGTAAATAATTATATATAGGAAGTGCTATTTCGGGCATCGGGACAAGTTTCGGGGTTATCGGTATTGTATCGGGACCACCGGAAGGGTCCCGGGGGTCCACCGGGTGGGGCCACCTGTCTCGGGGGGCCACATGGGCTGTAGGGGGTGCGCCTTGGCCTTCATGGGCCAAGGGCACCAGCCCCTATAGGCCCATGCGCCTAGGGTTTCCCCCTAGGAGGAGTCCTAGTGGTGGAAGGCACCCCTAGGTGCCTTGGGGGGAGGGAAACCTCCCCTAGGCCGCCGCCCCCCTAGTAGATCTCATCTACTAGGGCCGGCCACCCCCCCCCCTTGGCACCCCTATATATAGTGGGGGAGAGGAGGTACCTAATACACCAGCCCCTGGCGCCTCCACCTCCCCCCGTTACGTCTCTCCCTCGTAGTCTCGGCGAAGCCCTGCTGCTGTGACGCCCTGCATCCACCACCACGCCGTCGTGCTGCTGGATCTTCATCAACCTCTCCTTCCCCCTTGCTGGATCAAGAAGGAGGAGACGTCTCCCGTCCCGTACGTGTGTTGAACGCGGAGGTGCCGTCCGTTCGGCGCTGGTCATCGGTGATTTGGATCACGTCGAGTACGACTACATCATCACCGTTCTTTTGAATGCTTCCGTGCGCAATCTACAAAGGTATGTAGATGCATCTAATCACTCGTTGCTAGATGAACTCCTAGATGATCTTGGTGAAACGAGTAGGAAAATTTTTGTTTTCTGCAACGTTCCCCAACAGTGGCATCATGAGCTAGGTCTATGCGTAGTTCTTCTTGCGCGAGTAGAACACAATTTGTTGTGGGCGTAGATTTGTCAACTTTCTTGCCATTACTAGTCCTTTCTTGCTTTTTGTTTTCTGCAACGTTCCCCAACAGTGGCATCATGAGCTAGGTCTATGCGTAGTTCTTCTTGCGCGAGTAGAACACAATTTGTTGTGGGCGTAGATTTGTCAACTTTCTTGCCATTACTAGTCCTTTCTTGCTTCAGCGGTATTGTGGGATGAAGCGGCCCGGACCAACCTTACATGTACGCTTACGTGAGACCGGTTCCACCGACTAACATGCACTAGATGCATAAGGTGGCTGGCGGGTGTCTGTCTCTCCTACTTTAGTTGGAGCGGAATCGATGAACAGGGTCCTTATGAAGGGTAAATAGAAGTTGACAAATCACGTTGTGGCTTTAACGTAGGTAAGAAAACGTTCTTGCTAGAACCCTAATTCAGCCACGTAAAACTTGCAACAACAATTAGAGGACGCCTAACTTGTTTTTGCAGCAAGTGGTTTGTGATATGATATGGCCAAAGTTGTGATGAATGATGAATGATCTATATGTGATGTATGAGATGTTCATGCTATTGTAATAGGATTCACGACTTGCATGTCGATGAGTATGACAACCGGCAGGAGCCATAGGAGTTGTCTTTATTCTTTTATATGACCTGCGTGTCATCAAGAAACGCCATGTAAATTACTTTACTTTATTGCTAAATGCGTTAGCCATAGTAGTAGAAGTAATAGTTGGCGAGCAACTTCATGGAGACACGATGATGGAGATCATGATGATGAAGATCATGGTGTCAAGCCGGTGACAAGATGATCATGGAGCCCCAAGATGGAGATCAAAGGAGCTATGTGATAATGGCCATATCATGTCACGTTTATTATTTGATTGCATGTGATGTTTATCATGTTTTGCATCTTGTTTACTTAGAACGACGGTAGTAAATAAGATGATCCCTCACAATAAATTCAAGAAGTGTTCCCCCTAACTGTGCACTGTTGCGACAGTTCGCTGTTTCAAAACACCACGTGATGATCGGGTGTTTTATTCAGACGTTCACATACAACGGGTGTAAGACAGATTTACACATGCAAACACTTAGGTTGACTTGACGAGCCTAGCATGTACAGACATGGCCTCGGAACACAGAAGACCGAAAGGTCGAGCATGAGTCGTATAGAAGATACGATCAACATGAAGATGTTCACCGATGTTGACTAGTCCGTCTCACGTGATGATCGGACACGGTCTAGTTTAACTCGGATCATGTAATACTTAGATGACTAGAGGGATGTCTAATCTAAGTGGGAGTTCACTAATAATTTGATTAGTTGAACTTAATTATCATGAACTTAGTCTAAAATCTTTGCAATATGTCTTGTAGATCAAATGGCCAACGTAGTCCTCAACTTCAACGCGTTCCTAGAGAAAACTAAGCTGAAAGACGATGACAGCAACTATACGGACTGGGTCCGGAACCTGAGGATCATCCTCATAGCTGCCAAGAAAGATTATGTCCTACAAGCACCGCTTGGTGACGCACCCGTTCTCCCTGCAGAACAAGATGTTATGAACGCTTGGCAGGCACGTTTCGATGACTACTCCCTCGTTCAGTGCGGCATGCTTTACAGCCTAGAGCCAGGGCTCCAAAAGCGTTTTGAGAGACATGGAGCATATGAGATGTTCGAAGAGCTGAAAATGGTTTTCCAAGCTCATGCCCGGGTCGAGAGATATGAAGTCTCCGACAAATTCTTCAGCTGTAAGATGGAGGAAAACAGTTCTGTCAGTGAGCACATACTCACTATGTCTGGGTTGCATAACCGCTTGACTCAGCTGGGAGTTAATCTCCCGGATGATGCGGTCATTGACAGAATCCTCCAGTCGCTTCCACCAAGCTACAAGAGCTTTGTGATGAACTTCAATATGCAGGGGATGAAAAGACCATTCCTGAAGTATTTGCTATGCTGAAATCAGCAGAGGTAGAAGTCAGGAAGGAACATCAAGTGTTGATGGTCAATAAAACCACTAAGTTCAAGAAAGGCAAGGGTAAAAAGAACTTCAAGAAGGACGGCAAGGAGGTTGCCGCGCCCGGCAAGCAAGCTGCCGGGAAGAAGCCAAAGAATGGACCCAAGCCCGAGACTGAGTCCTTTTATTGCAAGGGAAGCGGTCACTGGAAGCGGAACTGCCCTAAGTACTTAGCGGATAAGAAGGCCGGCAAAACGAAAGGTATATGTGATATACATGTAATTGATGTGTACCTTACTAGTGCCCGTATTGGCTCCTGGGTATTTGATACCGGTGCAGTTGCTCACATTTGTAACTCAAAGCAGGGGCTGCGGAATAAGCGGAAACTGGCAAAGGACGAGGTGACGATGTGCGTCGGGAATGGTTCCAAGGTCAATGTGATCGCCATCGGCATGCTACCTCTGCATCTCCCTTCGGGATTAGTTTTAAACCTTAATAATTGTTATTTAGTGCCAGCTTTGAGCATGAACATTGTATCGGGATCTCGTTTAATTCGAGATGGCTACTCTTTTAAATCTGAGAATAATGGTTGTTCCATTTTTATGAGAGATATGTTTTGTGGTCATGCTGCTATGGTGAATGGTTTATTCTTTATGAATCTCGAACGTGATGCTACACATGTTCATAATGTGAGTACCAAAAGAAGTAAGGTTGACAATGATAGTCCCACATACTTGTGGCATTGCCGCCTTGGTCACATAGGTGTCAAACGCATGAAGAAGCTCCATGCTGATGGACTTTTAGAGTCTCTTGATTATGAATCATTTGACACGTGCGAACCATGCCTTATGGGTAAAATGACCAAGACTCCGTTCTCAGGAACAATGGAGCGAGCAACCGACTTATTGGGAATCATACATACTGATGTGTGCGGTCCGATGAGTGTTGAGGCTCGCGGTGGCTATCGTTATGTTCTCACCCTCACTGATGATTTAAGTAGGTATGGGTATATCTAATTAATGAAACACAAGTCTGAAACCTTTGAAAAGTTCAAGGAATTTCAGAGTGAGGTTGAAAATCAACGTGACAGGAAAATCATGTTTCTACGATCAGATCGTGGAGGAGAATACTTGAGTCACGAGTTTGGGGCACACTTAAGAAAATGTGGAATAGTTTCACAACTCACGCCGCCTGGAACACCTCAGCGTAATGGTGTGTCCGAACGTCGTAATCGCACTCTGTTAGATATGGTGCGATCTATGATGTCTCTTACCGATTTACCGCTTTCTTTTTGGGGCTATGCTTTAGAGACTGCCGCATTCACTTTAAATAGGGCACCGTCGAAATCCGTTGAGACGACACCGTATGAATTATGGTTTGGGAAGAAACCTAAGCTGTCGTTTCTAAAAGTTTGGGGATGCGATGCTTATGTCAAGAAACTTCAACCTGAAAAGCTCGAACCCAAGTCGGAAAAATGCGTCTTCATAGGATACCCAAAAGAAACTATTGGGTACACCTTCTACCTCAGATCCGAAGGCAAGATCTTTGTTGCCAAGAATGGGTCCTTTCTGGAGAAAGAGTTTCTCTCGAAAGAAGTAAGTGGGAGGAAAGTAGAGCTTGATGAAGTATTACCTCTTGAACCGGAAAATGGCGCAACTCAAGAAAATGTTCCTGAGGTGCCTGCACCGACTAGAGAGGAAGTTAATTAAAATGATCAAGATACTTCTGATCAAGCCCCTACTGAAATTCGAAGGTCCACAAGGACACGTTCCGCACCAGAGTGGTACGGCAACCCTGTCTTGGAAATCATGCTGTTAGACAACGGTGAACCTTCGAACTATGAAGAAGCGATGGCGGGCCCGGATTCCGACAAATGGCTAGAAGCCATGAAATCCGAGATAGGATCCATGTATGAAAACAAAGTATGGACTTTGACTGACTTGCCCGTTGAGCGGCGAGCCATAGAAAATAAATGGATCTTTAAGAGGAAGACAGACGCGGATGGTAATGTGACCATCTATAAAGCTCGGCTTGTCGCTAAGGGTTATCAACAAGTTCAAGGGGTTGACTACGATGAGACTTTCTCACCGGTAGCGAAGCTGAAGTCCGTCCGAATCATGTTAGCAATTGCCGCATTCTATGATTACGAAATATGGAAAATGGACGTCAAAACGGCATTCCTTAATGGTTTCCTTAAGGAAGAATTGTATATGATGCAGCCGGAAGGTTTTGTCGATCCTAAGAATGCTGACAAAGTATGCAAGCTCCAACGCTCGATTTATGGGCTGGTGCAAGCATCTCGGAGTTGGAACATTCGCTTTGATGAGATGATCAAAGCGTTTGGGTTTACACAGACTTATGGAGAAGCTTGTGTTTACAAGAAAGTGAGTGGGAGCTCTGTAGCATTTCTCATATTATATGTAGATGACATACTGTTGATGGGAAATGATATAGAACTCTTGGACAGCATCAAGGCCTACTTGAATAAAAGTTTTTCAATGAAGGACCTTGGAGAAGCTGCTTATATATTAGGCATCAAAATCTATAGAGATAGATCGAGACGCCTCATAGGTCTTTCACAAAGCACATACCTTGATAAGATATTGAAGAAGTTCAATATGGATCAATCCAAGAAGGGGTTCTTGCCTGTGTTACAAGGTGTGAAATTGAGCTCAGCTCAATGTCCGACCACGGCAGAAGATATAGAAGAGATGAGCGTCATCCCCTATGCCTCAGCCATAGGTTCTATTATGTATGCCATGCTGTGTACCAGACCTAATGTTAACCTTGCCGTCAGTTTGGTAGGAAGGTACCAAAGTAATCCCGACAAGGAACACTGGACAGCGGTCAAGAATATCCTGAAGTACCTGAAAAGGACTAAGGAAATGTTTCTCGTTTATGGAGGTGACGAAGAGCTCGTCGTAAAGGGTTACGTCGATGCTAGCTTCGACACAGATCTGGATGACTCTAAGTCACAAACCGGATACGTGTATATTTTGAATGGTGGGGCAGTAAGCTGGTGCAGTTGCAAGCAAAGCGTCGTGGCAGGATCTACATGTGAAGCGGAGTACATGGCAGCCTCGGAGGCAGCACATGAAGCAATATGGGTGAAGGAGTTCATCACCGACCTAGGAGTCATACCCAATGCGTCGGGGCCGATCAAGCTCTTCTGTGACAACACTGGAGCTATTGCACTTGCCAAGGAGCCCAGGTTTCACAAGAAGACAAGGCACATCAAGCGTCGCTTCAACTCCATTCGTGAAAATGTTCAAGATGGAGACATAGAGATTTGTAAAGTACATACGGACCTGAATATAGCAGATCCGTTGACTAAACCTCTCCCTAGAGCAAAACATGATCAACACCAGAATTCCATGGGTGTTCGATTCATCACAATGTAACTAGATTATTGACTCTAGTGCAAGTGGGAGACTGTTGGAAATATGCCCTAGAGGCAATAATAAAAGCATTATTATTATATTTCCTTGTTCATGATAATTGTCTTTATTCATGCTATAATTGTGTTATCCGGAAATTGTAATACATGTGTGAATAACAGACACCAACATGTCCCTAGTGAACCTCTAGTTGACTAGCTCGTTGATCAACAGATAGTCATGGTTTCCTGACTATGGACACTGGATGTCATTGATAACGAGATCACATCATTGGGAGAATGATGTGATGGACAAGACCCAATCCTAAACATAGCACAAGATCGTATAGTTCATTTGCTAGAGTTTTGCAATGTCAAAGTATCTTTTCCTTAGACCATGAGATCGTGTAACTCCCGGATACCGTAGGAGTGCTTTGGGTACGCCAAACGTCACAACGTAATTGGGTGACTATAAAGGTAGACTACGGGCATCTCCGAAAGTGTCTGTTGGGTGACATGGATCAAGACTGGGATTTGTCACTCCATATTCGGAGAGGTATCACTGGGCCCACTCGGTAATGCATCATCATAATGAGCTCAGAGTGACCAAGTGTCTGGTCACGGGATCATGCATTACGGTACGAGTAAAGTGACTTGCCGGTAACGAGATTGAACGAGGTATTGGGATACCGACGATCGAATCTCGGGCAAGTAACATATCGATAGACAAAGGGAATAGCGTACGGGATTGATTAAATCCTCGACATCGTGGTTCATCCGATGAGATCATCGTGGAGCATGTGGGAGCCAACATGGGTATCCAGATCCCGCTGTTGGTTATTGACCGGAGAGTCGTCTCGGTCATGTCTGCTTGTCTCCCGAACCCGTAGGGTCTACACACTTAAGGTTCGGTGACGCTAGGGTTATGAAGATATGTATATGCAGAAACCCGAATGTTGTTCAGAGTCCCGGATGAGATCCCGGACGTCACGAGGAGTTCCGGAATGGTCCGGAGGTAAAGAATTATATATAGGAAGTGCTATTTCGGGCATCGGGACAAGTTTCGGGGTTATCGGTATTGTACCGGGACCACCGGAAGGGTCCCGGGGGTCCACCGGGTGGGGCCACCTGTCCCGGGGGGCCACATGGGCTGTAGGGGGTGCACCTTGGCCATCATGGGCCAAGGGCACCAGCCCCTATAGGCCCATGCGCCTAGGGTTTCCCCCTAGGAGGAGTCCTAGTGGTGGAAGGCACCCCTAGGTGCCTTGGGGGGGAGGGAAACCTCCCCTAGGCCGCCGCCCCCCCTAGTAGATCTCATCTACTAGGGCCGGCGCCCCCCTGGCACCCCTATATATAGTGGGGGAGAGGAGGGACTTCATACACCAGCCCCTGGCGCCTCCTCCTCCCCCCGTTACGTCTCTCCCTCGTAGTCTCGGCGAAGCCCTGCTGCTGTGACGCCCTGCATCCACCACCACGCCGTCGTGCTGCTGGATCTTCATCAACCTCTCCTTCCCCCTTGCTGGATCAAGAAGGAGGAGACGTCTCCCGTCCCGTACGTGTGTTGAACGCGGAGGTGCCGTCCGTTCGGCGCTGGTCATTGGTGATTTGGATCACGTCGAGTACGACTACATCATCACCTTGCAAGCTTCCGCACGCGATCTACAAGTGGTATGTAGATGCAAACTCTCTCCCTAGACTCGTTGCTTAGATGAACTCATAGATGGATCTTGGTGAAACCGTAGGAAAAATTTTAATTTTCTGCAACGTTCCCCAACAGTCTGTTGGAAATATGCCCTAAAGGCAATAATAAAAGTATTATTATATTTCATTGTTCATGATAATTGTCTTTTATTCATGCTATAACTGTATTATCCGGAAATCGTAATACACGTGTGAATACTTAGACCACACTATGTCCCTGGTAAGCCTCTAGTTGACCAGCTCGTTGTGATCAACAGATAGTCATGGTTTCCTGACTATGGACATTGGATGTCGTTGATAACGGGATCACATCATTAGGAGAATGATGTGATGGACAAGACCCAATCCTAAGCATAGCATAAAAGATCGTGTAGTTCGTTTTGCTAGAGCTTTGCAAGTGTCAAGTATCTCTTCCTTCGACCATGAGATCGTGTAACTCCCGGATACCGTAAGAGTGCCTTGGGTGTATCAAACGTCACAACGTAACTAGGTGACTATAAAGGTGCATTACAGGTATCTCCGAAAGTAGCTGTTGGGTTGACACGGATCGAGACTGGGATTTGTCACTCCGTATGACGGAGAGGTATCTCTGGGCCCACTCGGTAATGCATCATCATATTGAGCTCAATGTGACCAAGGTGTTGGACACGGGATCATGCATTACGGTACGAGTAAAGTGACTTGCCGGTAACGAGACTGAACAAGGTATTGGGATACCGACGATCGAGTCTCGGGCAAGTAACGTACCGATTGACAAAGGGAATTGCATACAGGGTTTGATTGAATCCTCGACATCGTGGTTCATCCGATGACAACATCAAGGAGCATGTGGGAGCCATCATGGGTATCCAGATCCCGCTGATGGTTATTGACTGAGAGCGTCTCGGTCATGTCTGCATGTCTCCCGAACCCGTAGGGTCTACACACTTAAGGTTCGGTGACGCTAGGGTTATGAAGATATGTATATGCAGAAACCCGAATGTTGTTCGGAGTCCCGGATGAGATCCCGGACGTCACGAGGAGTTCCGGAATGGTCCGGAGGTAAAGAATTATATATAGGAAGTGCTATTTCGGGCATCGGGACAAGTTTCGGGGTTATCGGTATTGTACCGGGACCACCGGAAGGGTCCCGGGGGTCCACCGGGTGGGGCCACCTGTCCCGGGGGGCCACATGGGCTGTAGGGGGTGCGCCTTGGCCTTCATGGGCCAAGGGCACCAGCCCCTATAGGCCCATGCGCCTAGGGTTTCCCCCTAGGAGGAGTCCTAGTGGTGGAAGGCACCCCTAGGTGCCTTGGGGGGGAGGGAAACCTCCCCTAGGCCGCCGCCCCCCTAGTAGATCTCATCTACTAGGGCCGGCCACCCCCCCTTGGCACCCCTATATATAGTGGGGGAGAGGAGGGACCTAATACACCAGCCCATGGCGCCTCCACCTCCCCCCGTTACGTCTCTCCCTCGTAGTCTCTGCGAAGCCCTGCTGCCGTGACGCCCTGCATCCACCACCACGCCGTCGTGCTGCTGGATCTTCATCAACCTCTCCTTCCCCCTTGATGGATCAAGAAGGAGGAGACATCTCCCGTCCTGTACGTGTGTTGAACGCGGAGGTGTCGTCCGTTCGGCGCTGGTCATCGGTGATTTGGATCACGTCGAGTACGACTACATCATCACCGTTCTTTTGAACGCTTCCGTGCGCAATCTACAAAGGTATGTAGATGCATCTAATCACTCGTTGCTAGATGAACTCCTAGATGATCTTGGTGAAACGAGTAGGAAATTTTTTGTTTTCTGCAACGTTCCCCAACACATATTACTTAAGAACTCCCACTTAGAAAGACATCCCTCTAATCCTCTAAGTGATTACGTGATCCATATCAACTACACCATGTCCGATCATCACGTGAGATGGAGTAGTTTCAACGGTGAACATCAATATGTTGATCATATCTACTATATGATTCACGCTCGACCTTTCGGTCTCCGTGTTCCGAGGCCATATCTGTTATATGCTAGGCTCGTCAAGTTTAACCTGAGTATTCCGCGTGCGCAACTGTTTTGCACCCGTTGTATTTGAACGTAGAGCCTATCACACCCGATCGTCACGTGGTGTCTCAGCACGAAGAACTTTCGCAATGGTGCATACTCAGGGAGAACACTTCTTGATAATTAGTGAGAGATCATCTTATAATGCTACCGTCAAACAAAACAGAATAAGATGTATAACAGAAAAACATCATATGCAATCAAAATATGTGACATGATATGGCCATGATCATCTTGCGCCTTTTGATCTCCATCTCCAAAGTACTGTCATGATCTCTATCGTTACCGGCACGACACCATGATCTTCATCATCTTGATCTATATCAATGTGTCATCACATGGTCGTCTCGCCAACTATTGCTCTCGCAACTATTGCTATCGCATAGCGATAAAGTAAAGCAATTATTTGGCACTTGCATCTTATGCAACAAAGAGACAACCATAGGGCTTCTGCCAGTTGCCGATAACTTCAACAAAACATGATCATCTCATACAACAACTTATATCTCATCACGTCTTGACCATATCACATCACAACATGCCCTGCAAAAACAAGTTAGACGTCCTCTACTTTGTTGTTGCAAATTTTACGTGGCTGCTACGGGCTTAGCAAGAACCGTTCTTACCTACGCATCAAAACCACAACGATAGTTTGTCAAGTTGGTGCTGTTTTAACCTTCGTAAGGACCGGGTGTAGCCACACTCGATTCAGCTAAAGTGAGAGAGACAGACACCCGCCAACCACCTTTAAGCATGAGTGCTCATAACGGTGAAACCAGTCTCGCGTAAGCATACGCGTAATGTCAGTCCGGGCCGCTTCATCTCACAATACCGCCGAACCAAAGTATGACATGTTGGTAAGCAGTATGACTTGTATCGCCCACAACTCACTTGTGTTCTACTCGTGCATATGACATCTACGCATAAAACCTGGCTCTGATACCACTGTTGGGGAACGTAGTAATTTCAAAATTTTCCTACGCACACGCAAGATCATGGTGATGCATAGCCACGAGAGGGGACAGTGTGTCCAAGTACCCTCGTAGACCGTAAGCGGAAGCGTTATGACAACGCGGTTGATGTAGTCATACGTCTTCACGATCCGACCGATCCAAGTACCGAACGTACGGCACCTTCGAGTTCAGCACACGTTCAGCTCGATGACGATCCCCGGACTCCGATCCAGCAAAGTGTCGGGGATGAGTTCAGTCAGCACGACGGCGTGGTGACGATGATGATGTTCTACCGGCGCAGGGCTTCGCCTAAGCTCCGTGACAATATGACCGAGGTGGAATATGGTGGAGGGGGGCACCGCACATGGCTAAGGAACGATCACGTAGATCAACTTGTGTTTCATGGGGTGTCCCCCTGCCCCTGTATATAAAGGAGTAAGGGGGGAGGAGGCCGGCCCTAGGAGGGGGCGCGCCAAGTGTGGAGTCCTACTAGGACTCCCTAGTCCTGGTAGGATTCCACCTCCCTTGTTGGAGTAGGAGAAGGGGAAAGAGGGGAGAGGAAGAAGGAAAGGGGGGCTGCGCCCCTTGTCCAATTCGGATCAGAGGGGGGGCGCAGGCCTCCTTCCTTTTGCCCTCTCTCCTCTATTCCCGTATGGCCCAACAAGACCTATATACTCCCCGGCGAATTCCCGTAACTCTCCGGTACTCCGAAAAATACCCGAATCACTCGGAACCTTTCCGAACTCCGAATATAGTCGTCCAATATATCGATCTTTACGTCTCAACCATTTCGAGACTCCTGGTCATGTCCCCGATCTCATCTGGGACTCCAAACTCCTTCGGTACATCAAAACTCATAAACTCATAATATAACTGTCATTGAAACCTTAAGCGTGCGGACCCTACGGGTTCGAGAACTATGTAGACATGACCTAGAACTATTCTTGGTCAATAACCAATAGCGCAACCTAGATGCTCATATTGGCTCCTACATATTCTACGAAGATCTTTATTGGTCAAACTGCATAACAACATACGTTGTTCCCTTTGTCATCGGTATGTTACTTGCCCGAGATTTGATCGTCGGTATCCAATACCTAGTTCAATCTCGTTACCGGCAAGTCTCTTTACTCGTTACATAATGCATCATTTCGTAACTAACTCATTAGCTACATTGCTTGCAAGGCTTATAGTGATGTGCATTACTGAGTGGGCCCATAGATACCTCTCCGACAATCGGAGTGACCAAACCTAATCTCGAAATACGCCAACCCAACATGTACTTTTGGAGACACCTGTAGTACTCCTTTATAATCACCCAGTTATGTTGTGACGTTTGGTAGCACCCAAAGTGTCCTCCGGTAAACGGGAGTTGCATAATCTCATAGTTATAGGAACATGTATAAGTCATGAAGAAAGCAATAGCTATATACTAAACGATCAAGTGCTAGGCTAACGGAATGGGTCATGTCAATCACATCATTCTCCTAATGATGTGATCCCATTAATCAAATGACAACACATGTCTATGGTTAGGAAACATAACCATCTTGGATTAATAAGCTAGTCAAGTAGAGGCATACTAGTGACTATATGTTTGTCTATGTATTCACACATGTATTATGTTTCCGGTTAATACAATTCTAGAATGAATAATAAACATTTATCATGATATAAGGAAATAAATAATAACTTTATTATTGCCTCTAAGGCATATTTCCTTCAGTCTCCCACTTGCACTAGAGTCAATAATCTAGTTCATATCGCCATGTGATTTAACACCAATATTCACATCTGTATGTGATTAATACCCATAGTTCACATCGTCATGTGATCAACACCCAAAGTGTTTACTAGAGTCAATAATCTAGTTCACATCGCTATTTGATTAACACCCAAAGAGTACTAAGGTATGATCATGTTTTGCTTGTGAGAGAAGTTTAGTCAACGGATCTGTCATATTCAGAGTTGTATGTATTTTGCAAATATTCTATGTCCACAATGCTCTGCATGGAGCTACTCTAGCTAATTGCTCCCACTTTCAATATGTATCCAGATTGAGACTTAGAGTCATCTGGATTGGTGTAAAAGTTAGCATCGTTCTAACTTTTTACGACAGGCTCTTTTATCACCTCCATAATCGAGAAACATCTCCTTAGTCCTCACTAAGGATATTCTTGACCGCTATCCAGTGATCTACTCTTAGATCAAAATTGTATTCCTTTGTCAAACTCAGAGCAAGGTATACAATAGGTCTGGTTCACAGCATAGCATACTTTATAGAACCTATGACTGAGGCATAGGGAATGAATTTTCATTCTCTTTCTATTTTCTGCCATGGTCGGGTCTTGAGTCTTACTCAACTTCATACCTTTGCATCACAGGCAAGAACTCCTTCTTTGACTGTTCCATTTTGAGCCATTTCAAAAATTTATCAAGGTATGTACTCATTGAAAAATCTTATCAAGCATCTTGATCTATCTATATAGATATCGATGCTCAATGTGTAAGCAGCTTCACCGAGGTCTTGCTTTAACTCTTATTCAAGTATCCTTTCATGCTATCCAGAATTTCTATATCATTTCCAATCAACAATATGTCATCCACATATAATATTAGAAATGCTACAGAGCTCCCACTCACTTTCTTGTAAATACAGGCTTCTTCAAAAGTCTGTATAAAACCATATGCTTTGATCAACTCATCAAAGCGTATATTTCCAACTCCGAGATGCTTGCACCAGTCCATGGATGGATCACTGGAGCTTGCACAATTTGTTAGAACCTTTAGGATTGACAAAACCTTCTGGTTGCATCATATACAACTCTTCTTTAAGAAAACCATTAAGGAATGCAGTTTTGACATCCATTTGCCAGATTTCATAAATGTGGCAATTGCTAACATGATTTGGACAGACTTAAGCATCGCTACAGTTGAGAAAATCTCATTGTAGTCAACACCTTGAACTTGTCGAAAAACCTTTTTGCAACAAGTCGAGCTTTTTTAGATAGTAATACTACTATCAGCACCTGTCTTCTTCTTGAAGATCCATTTAATCTCAATGTCTCACCGATCATTGGGCAAGTAAATCAAAGTCTATACTTTGTTTTCATACATGGATCTTATCTCAGATCTCATGGCCTCAAGCCATTTTGCGGAATCTGGGCTCATCATCGCTTCTTCATAGTTCGTAGGTTCGTCATGGTCTAGTAACATAACTTCCAGAACAGGATTACCGTACCACTCTGATGCGGATCTTACTCTGGAAGACCTACGAGGTTCTGTAGTAACTTAATCTGAAGTTTCATGATCATCATCATTAACTTCCTCACTAATTGGTGTAGTAGTCACAGGAACAGATTTCTGTGATGAACTACTTTCAAATAAGGGAGCAGGTACAGTTACCTCATCAAGTTCTACTTTCCTCCCATTCACTTCTTTCGAGAGAAACTCTTTCTCTAGAAAGGATCCATTCTTGGCAAAGAATGTTTTGCCTTCTGATCTGTGATAGAAGGTGTACCCAACAGCTTCCTTTGGGTATTCTATGAAGACGCACTTCTCCGATTTGGGTTTGAGCTTATCAGGATGAAAACTTTTTCACATAAGCATCGTAGCCCCAAACTTTAAGAAACGACAACTTGGGTTTCTTGCTAAACCACAGTTCATATGGTGTCGTCTCAACGGATTTAGATGGTGCCCTATTAACGTGAATGCAGGTGTCTCTAATGTATAACCCCAAAATGGTAATGGTAAATCAATAAGAGACATCATAAATCGCACCATATCCAATAAAGTGCGGTTACGACGTTCGGACACACCATAACGTTGTGGTGTTCTAGGTGGCGTGAGCTGTGAAACTATTCCACATTGTTTTAATTGAAGACCAAACTCGTAACTCAAATATTCGTCTCCGCGATCAGATCGCAGAAACTTTATTTTCTTGTTACGATCATTTTTCCACTTCACTCTGAAATTCTTTGAACCTTTCAACTATTTCAGACTTATGTTTCATCAAGTAGATATACCCATATCTGCTCAAATCATTTTGTGAAGGTCAGAAAATAACGATACTTGCCACGAGCATCAACACTCATTGGATCGCATACATCGGTATGTATTATTTACAATAAGTCAGTAGCTCGTTCCATTGTTCCAGAGAACGGAGTTTTTAGTCATCTTGCCCAAAAGGCACGGGTCGCAAGTATCACAATGATTCATAACCAAGTGATTCCGAAAATCCATCTTTTATGGAGTTTCTTCATGCGCTTTACACCAATATGACCTAAAGGGCAGTGCCACAAATAAGTTGCACTATCATTATTAACTTATGCATCTTTTGGCATCAATATTATGAATATGTGTATCACTACAATCGAGATCCAACAAACTATTTTTATTGGGTGTATGACCATTTGAAGGTTTTATTCATGTAAACAGAACAACAATTATTCTCTGACTTTAAATGAATAACCGTATTGCAATGAACATGATCAAATCATATTCATGCTCAACGCACACGCCAAATAACATTTATTTAGGTTTAACACTAATCCCGGAAGTATAGGGAGTGTGTGATGATGATCATATCAATCTTGGAACTACTTCCAACACTCATCGTCACTTCCCCTTCAACTAGTGTCTGTTTATTCTGTAACTCCTGTTTCGAGTTACTAATCTTAGCAACTGAACAAGTATCAAATACTCGGGGGTTACTATAAACACTAGTAAGGTACACATCAATAACATGTATATCAAATATACCCTTGTTCACTTTTGCATCCTTCTTATCCACCAAATATTCAAGGCATTTCCGCTTCTAGTAACCATTTCCACTGCAGTATAATCACTCAGTTTCAGGCTTTGGTCCAGCTTTGGGCTTCTTCGCTGGAGTGACAACTTGCTTGCCATTCTGCTTGAAGTTCCCTTTCTTTCCCTTTGCCCTTTTCTTGAAACTAGTGGTCTTGTCAATCATCAACACTTGATGCTCTTTCTTGATTTCTACCTTCATCGATTTCAGCATCAGAAGAGCTCGGGAATCGTTTTCGTCATCCCTTGCATTATAGTTCATCACGAAGTTCTACTAACTTGGTGGTGGTGACTAGAGAATTCTGTCAATCACTATCTTATCTGGAAGATTAACTCCCACTTGATTCAAGCGATTGTAGTACCCAGACAATCTGAGCACGTGCTCACTAGTTGAGCGATTCTCCTCCATCTTTTAGCTATAGAACTTGTTGGAGACTTCATATCTCTCAACTCGGGTGTTTGCTTAAAATATTAACTTCAACTCGTGGAACATCTCATATGGTCCATGACGTTCAAAACGTTTTTGAAGTCCCGATTCTAAGCCATAAAGCATGGTGCACAAAACTATCAAGTAGTCATCATATTGAGCTAGCCAAACGTTCATAACGTCTGCATCTGCTCCTGCAATAGGTCTGTCACCTAGTGGTGCATTAAGGATATAATTCTTCTGTGCAGCAATGAGGATAAACCTCAGATCACGGATCCAATCCGCATCATTGCTACTAACATCTTTCAACACAATTTTCTCTAGGAACATATAAAAATAAACATATGAAAGCAACAACGCAAGCTATTGATCTACAACATAATTTGCAAAATACTACCAGGACTAAGTTCATGATAAATTAAAGTTCAATTAATCATATTACTTAAGAACTCCCACTTAGAAAGACATCCCTCTAATCCTCTAAGTGATTACGTGATCCATATCAACTACACCATGTCCGATCATCACGTGAGATGGAGTAGTTTCAACGGTGAACATCAATATGTTGATCATATCTACTATATGATTCACGCTCGACCTTTCGGTCTCCGTGTTCTGAGGCCATATCTGTTATATGCTAGGCTCGTCAAGTTTAACCTGAGTATTCCGCGTGCGCAACTATTTTGCACCCGTTGTATTTGAACGTAGAGCCTATCACACCCGATCATCACGTGGTGTCTCAGCACGAAGAACTTTCGCAACGGTGCATACTCAGGGAGAACACTTCTTGATAATTAGTGAGAGATCATCTTATAATGCTACCGTCAAACAAAACAGAATAAGATGTATAACAGAAAAACATCATATGCAATCAAAATATGTGACATGATATGGCCATGATCATCTTGCGCCTTTTGATCTCCATCTCCAAAGTACTGTCATGATCTCTATCGTTACCGGCACGACACCATGATCTTCATCATCTTGATCTATATCAATGTGTCGTCACGTGGTCGTCTCGCCAACTATTGCTCTTGCAACTATTGCTATCGCATAGCGATAAAGTAAAGCAATTATTTGGCACTTGCATCTTATGCAACAAAGAGACAACCATAGGGCTTCTGCCAGTTGCCGATAACTTCAACAAAACATGATCATCTCATACAACAACTTATATCTCATCATGTCTTGACCATATCACATCACAACATACCCTGCAAAAACAAGTTAGACGTCCTCTACTTTGTTGTTGCAAATTTTACGTGGCTGCTACGGGCTTAGCAAGAACCGTTCTTACCTACGCATCAAAACCACAATGATAGTTTGTCAAGTTGGTGCTGTTTTAACCTTCGCAAGGACCGGGCGTAGCCACACTCGATTCAGCTAAAGTGAGAGAGACAGACACCCGCCAGCCACCTTTAAGCACGAGTGCTCGTAACGGTGAAACCAGTCTCGCGTAAGCGTACGCGTAATGTCGGTCCGGGCCGCTTCATCTCACAATCCGCCGAACCAAAGTATGACACGCTGGTAAGCAGTATGACTTGTATCGCCCAGAACTCACTTGTGTTCTACTCGTGCATATGACATCTACGCATAAAACCTGGCTCTGATACCACTGTTGGGGAACGTAGTAATTTCAAAATTTTCCTACGCACATGCAAGATCATGGTGATGCATAGCAACGAGAGGGGAGAGTGTGTCCACGTACCCTCGTAGACCGTAAGCGGAAGCGTTATGACAACGCGGTTGATGTAGTCGTACGTCTTCATGATCCGACCGATCCAAGTACCGAACGTACGGCACCTCCGAGTTCAGCACACGTTCAGCTCGATGACGATCCCCGGACTCCGATCCAGCAAAGTGTCGGGGATGAGTTCCGTCAGCACGACGGTGTGGTGACGATGATGATGTTCTACCGGCGCAGGGCTTCGCCTAAGCTCCGTGACGATATGACCGAGGTGGAATATGATGGTGGGGGGCACCGCACACGGCTAAGGAACGATCACGTAGATCAACTTGTGTTTCATGGGGTGCCCCCCTGCCCCCGTATATAAAGGAGTAAGGGGGGAGGAGGCCGGCCCTAGGAGGGGGCGCGCCAAGTGTGGAGTCCTACTAGGACTCCCTGGTCCTAGTAGGATTCCACCTCCCTTGTTGGAGTAGGAGAAGGGGAAAGAGGGGGAGAGGAAGAAGGAAAGGGGGGCTGCGCCCCTTGTCCAATTCGGACCAGAGGGGGCACAGGCCTCCTTCCTTTTGGCCTCTCTCCTCTATTCCCGTATGGCCCAATAAGGCCCATATACTCCCCGGCGAATTCCCGTAACTCTGCGGTACTCCGAAAAATACCCGAATCACTCGGAACCTTTCCGAACTCCGAATATAGTCGTCCAATATATCGATCTTTACGTCTCGACCATTTTGAGACTCCTGGTCATGTCCCCGATCTCATCCGGGACTCCGAACTCCTTCGGTACATCAAGACTCATAAACTCATAATATAACTGTTATTGAAACCTTAAGCCTGCGGACCCTACGGGTTCGAGAACTATGTAGACATGACCTAGAACTATTCTTGGTCAATAACCAATAGCGCAACCTGGATGCTCATATTGGCTCCTACATATTCTACGAAGATCTTTATCGGTCAAACCGCATAACAACATACGTTGTTCCCTTTGTCATCGGTATGTTACTTGCCCGGGATTTGATCGTCGGTATCCAATACCTAGTTCAATCTCGTTACCAGCAAGTCTCTTTACTCGTTACGTAATGCATCATTTCGTAACTAACTCATTAGCTACATTGCTTGCAAGGCTTATAGTGGTGTGCATTACCGAGAGGGCCCAGAAATACCTCTTCGACAATCGGAGTGACAAAACCTAATCTCGAAATACGCCAACCTAACATGTACCTTTGGAGACACCTTTAGTACTCCTTTATAATCACCCAGTTACGTGTGACATTTGGTAGCACCCAAAGTGTTCCTCCGGTAAACGGGAGTTGCATAATCTCATAGTTACAGGAATATGTATAAGTCATGAAGAAAGCAATAGCAATATACTAAACGATCAAGTGCTAGGCTAACGGAATGGGTCATGTCAATCACATCATTCTCCTAATGATGTGATCCCATTAATCAAATGACAACACATGTCTATGTTTAGGAAACATAACCATCTTTGATTAATGAGCTAGTCAAGTAGAGGCATACTAGTGACTATATGTTTGTCTATGTATTCACACATGTATTATGTTTCCTGTTAATACAATTCTAGCATGAATAATAAAAATTTATCATGATATAAGGAAATAAATAATAACTTTATTATTGCCTCTAGGGCATATTTCCTTCAGACATGCCCCAGTACTTAGGTTCGTGGCCAAACATGGCCTTGAAGGGTGACATGCCGATGGCCGAGTGGTGTGAGGAGTTGTACCAAAACTGCGCAGTGGTATCCAATAACTCCAGCGCCATGGGCATGCATGTGTGAAGCAGTGCAAGAAGGATTCAACGCACTGGTTCACGCGTTCGTTTGCGCATCTGTTTGAGGGTGGTTTGATGTGCTTAGTCGAAGCTTGGTGCCTGCATACTTGAACAGCTCTTGCCAAAAGTGACTGGTGAAGACCGGGTCTCTGTCCGACACAATTGCCCCTGGCAGCCCGTGTATCTTGTAGATTTGAGTCATGTAGAGTTGCACCACCTTGGATGCTGTATACGGGTGAGATAGGGGTAAGAAATGAGCATAACTTGTGCATTTATCCATGATCACCCAAAGACAATTGTGCTTCCCAGATTGCGGCAGTCCATCCACAAAATCCATAGTGATAAGATCCCAGGGCTCTTTTGGAATTGGCAGAGGTTTCAAGAGGCCCAGAGAAGCTGCTCTGTCTGGTTTTGCTTGCTGGCAGATCGGGCAGCATTGCACATACTGTTGTACATGGGTTTTCATTTTAGGCCAAGCGAACAGGTGTCGTATCTTGCGGTATGTAATCGGGTAGCCCGAGTGTCCCCCGAGTTAGCTATCATGGAAGGCTCCAATGATCTGCTGTTGCATTGTTGTCGATCCACCCAGCCAGATGCGCCCCCGGAATTGTATGATGCCTTGTTGCAGAGTGAACCGTCCTTTGGGGTCTCGCCGTACAGCTAGCTGCTCGAGCAAACGCTGGGCCTGGAGGTTGTTGTTATAGCTGCTTTTGATGTCTTCTAACCATGCAGGTTGGCATACTGTCAGTGCAAATAGCATAGCAGAGGGATTGGCATGAGATAAGGCATCGGACGCCGTGTTTTCAGAGCCCTTTTTGTACTTGATTTTATACTAAAGACCCAGGAGCTTTGTAAAAGCTTTTTGTTGCCAAGGAGTGGTGAGTATCTGCTGCTCCAGATGGACCAAACTCTTCTGATCTGTGTATATCACAAACTCTGCATGTTGTAGATATAATCTCCACTAGTCCACTGCCACGATGACTGCCAAAAATTCTTTTTCATAAGTTGACAGCCCCTGATATCATGGTGATAGAGCTTTGCTCATGAAGGCGATGGGATGTCCTTTCTGTTGTAGAACAGCTCCAATTCCTTTGTCGCCAGCATCCGTTTCCACAATGAATTGTTCCTGGAAGTTAGGTAAGGCAAGAACTGGAGCTGAGATCAATTGCTGCTTGAGCAACTGAAATGTTGTGTCTGTGTTGCTTGTCCAGACAAAGGGCACCCCCTTTTTCAAGAGGTTAAAAGGGGGACCAGCGATCACAGCAAAGTTCCTCAAGAAACGCTTGTAATAGCCAACCAATCCCAAAAAGCTACGCACCCATTTTGTGTCCGTTGGAGTTGCCCATGCGCTGACTGCCTGAACTTTACTGGGTTCTGTGGCCACGCCTTTTTCACTAATGACATGCCCGAGGTAGGAGAGTTGTTTTTGACCAAACTCGCACTTGGAGAGTTTTACTTTCCACTGATCTCGCTGCAGCAGTTGGAACACTTGTCGCAGATGATTGGCATGCTCTTCTAGAGTTTTGCTGAAGACGAGAATGTCGTCGAAGAACAGCAACATGTAGTGACGGAGCAGAGGTTGGAGTGTGGTATGGAGCCCTCCATTGAAAGTGGTCGGGCCCCCAGCCAACCCAAAGGAGACCACCTTGAATTCATAGTGGCCTGAATGGGTTTGGAACGCTGTTTTGTACTCCTCACCTGGCACCAACCATATTTGATGGTATCCTGACCGTAGATCCGATTTTGAGAACCACACTGCTCCATGTAACTCATCCAAAAGCTCTTCAATTACGGGTACTGGAAACTTGGCCACTGTCGTGATTGCATTCAGATGTCTATAACCTATGCACATCCGCCACGTGCCATCCTTCTTTTTCACCAAGATTACTGGAGAAGAAAATGGGCTGGAATTTTTCTGGATTACTCCTTGACGCAGCAATTCTGCAACCTGAGCGTCAATCTCGTCTTTGTGGTCAGGCTTGTGATGGTAAGGTCGTATGTTGACAGGTTGAGCTCCTGGAATCAGTGGTAGCTTGTGATCACAGTCATGCCATGGTGGCTGTTGGAAATATGCCCTAGAGGCAATAATAAAGTGGTTATTATTATATTTCCTTGTTCATGATAATTGTCTATTGTTCATGCTATAATTGTATTGACCGGAAACCATAATACATGTGTGAATACATAGACCACAACAAGTCCCTAGTGAGCCTCTAGTTGACTAGCTCGTTGATCAACAGATGGTCATGGTTTCCTGACTATGGACATTGGATGTCATTGATAACGGGATCACATCATTAGGAGAATGATGTGATGGACAAGACTTAATCCTAAGCATAGCACAAGATCGTGTAGTTCGTTTGCTAAAGCTTTTCTAATGTCAAGTATCATTTCCTTAGACCATGAGATTGTGCAACTCCCGGATACCGTAGGAATGCTTTGGGTGTACCAAATGTCACAACATAACTGGGTGGCTATAAAGGTGCACTACAGGTATCTCCGAAAGTGTCTGTTGGGTTGGCACGAATCGTGTCACATCCCTAGCTGCTGGTAGTGCTCTAGGCTAGCTCATGTGTGCATCATGTTTAAATTCTGAAAATTTGAACTGAGGGAATTTTGGAAGCCTCAAAAACTTAAATAAAAGAGGGGCAAAAACCCTAGAAATCTCATTCATTGCTCCAAAATGCTCTTCTTAAATGTTTGATAATTTTTGGTAAGGGTTCTGGTCCCAACCAAAATATTGAACATTTTTAAGGAATTATTTTTGGGACTTTGGATTTAATTCATTAGCTATTTGAATTTGAGTTATATTCATATAATTAGAATATAATTTCAAATACCCCTGATATATTTTATAAGCTTTTGGAAAAGTCCATCTAGCAATATAAAATATTCAGAGGAGTTTTTGGCATTGTTTGAATTATTTTAAATTCAAAACAGTGGCAAAATAAATTAAATAAAAATAAACAGAACAGAAAAATAAAAGAGCAGAAGCCTACCTGGCGCTTACCTCTCCAGCCCAGCCGGCCCAGCTCCTCCCGCTGGCCCAGCCCACCGCCGCCTCCCTCCCCTGTCGTCTTCCTCCCTGCCAGGAGGACGGGCACGCGCCCGGCGCGCGCGGCCACGCGCCCCGGCCACCTCCTGCTTCCCGGCCACCTCCTGCTTCCCCCCGGCCTCCCTAGCGACGCCACGACGAGGCCTCGTGTCCCCTCGCTCCTCTTCCTCCCCCGCTGCATCCCCTCTCTCCTCTGCTCCCTCTCTCTCGCCCGAACCCGAACGCAGCCATCGCCGCCGACTAGAACCACCGCGGCCACAGGCCCTCCCTCGCCTCGCCGATGTGTCCATGGCCTCCGCCTCAACGCCCTCGTCCTCCCCGTCGACTCACTCGACGCCGGACGCCTCAAAACACCGTCACCGGTCTCTTCTTCATCGCCGGCCGCCGCGGATCCCCATCGTTGACTCGTCACTGTCCGGCCTTCCCCGAGCCCGCTTCGACGTCTGCTGCAACCGCCGTGAGCCACCGAACCTTTTTCCCCTCTCCGTTCTCGCTCTCGTGCGCCGTAGCCGCCACCCCTTGCTCGCCCGTACGCGCCGCCGCCTGTGACCGCCGCCGACGAGTCTCCGGCCACCTAGCGGTCCGGCCATCGTGCTCAACTCCCTTCCCGCGCCACGTAGAGCACATAGGTGCCCCGCACGAGTCTCCCCGGCCACCGTAGCGTCGACCCCGAGCTCACCCGAGCTCCGGCGACCGCCAAGGTCGACGCCGGCGACAACTCCGGCCACCCCCGCACCCAACGCCTGCACCACTCGACGCGCGAGTCCACCAGCGTCACGTAGATGCCCTCCGCCGGCCGTTTGGTCGCCGGAGATGCAAACCCGAGGCTCGCCGCCGCGGTTGGCCTCGCCGGCGTCAAGTCGCCGGTGGGGTTGACCCCGTTGACAGTTGACTTGCTGGGCCCAGTTTGACCCTGTGTCACTGACGTGTGGGCCTCTGGCCACTAACTAAATTAGGATTAGCACTAATCGGATTAGTTAAACTAATTACCCCCTGCTGACACTGACATGTGGGCCCTAGTGCCCTAATCTTTAATTAAACTAAACTAAACCCCCCTGTTTAACCCGTGTCACTGACGTGTGGACCCCACACGTCAGGTTTGACCTGGTCGACGCCTTTGACCTGCTGACGTCACCCCGGCGTCATGCTGACGCAATATTCCTTTTCTGGAATTTAGTTTATTTTATAAATAATCAGGAAATTCCAGAAAATAGCTAAAACTTCAATAAATCATAGAAAATTAACCGTAACTCCAAATTAAATAAATTATATATGAAAAATTATCAGAAAAATTCAAGGAATCCATCTGTACCATTTTCATGCATGTTTGAACAATGGTTGTCCTCTGTTTTGGACAAAACCAATAAAGGGCATTTAAATAATCACATATGGAGTTTGAATTTGAATCTTGTATTCAAACCAACCCCATTTAACTTGTTGCTAGATGCATTAGCCCAAAACACATTCATTTTGCCATGTCATGATCATGCATCATATTGTGCATTGCATTGATTGTGTTCCCTTCTGTGTTGCCGGTATTTGTCCCCTCTCGATAGACGTGATACCGATGATGTGATCGTTGACACTGATGAAGACTCAACGTTATCTTCAGAAGTGCCAGGCAAGCAAAACCCCCTTGTTCATTCCGATAAAATCCCACTCTCTCGCTCCTGCTCTCTTTTACTGCATTAGGACAACAACGACATATTTGTTACTGGCTGCGGTAGCTGAACCCCTTTATCCTTTGCATGACCTGTCATTGCCACAGTAAATAGATGAAACCCACTAGCATGAGTAGGAGTTGTTTGAGCCCTGTTGTGCCTACTCATTCATGCTTGTTTGTCATGCCTGCTACTGCTTAGAGTTGAGTCAGGTCTGATTCGTCGGGGATGAATCAGAGGCGTGTGAACATGTCCTACTATGGGTGAACTAAGTGTGTGAACACGATTTGGTAAAGGTAGCGGTGAGAGGCCATGTAGGAGTACATGGTGGGTTGTCTCATTGCAGCCGACCTCAGGAACTGAGTTCTGTGTTTGTGATCCATGACCAGTTACCACCACACATTGGGTTCCGGTAACTCGACCCCTCTCGACTTATTAATCAACATGATCTTTGTCCAGGAGTTGCAACTAGTTTCTGGCGTTTGTAGGTAGTGTTAGTAGTCTACCAAGTGGCACCCGGTACAGGTGGGCTTGGGACAGACTAGGCACAGTGGCCCGGTGTACCAAGCAGCACCCGGATGGTGGGCTTGGGAACCCTGCTCACATCGTTTGGGGCCGTAAGCGACACCCCGGCCGGATCTCCTTGCGGATGGAACCCGAATAGGCGATAAACCTGGACTAGAGACTTGTTCGGTTAGTCAGGTCGTGGCCGACTCCCTCGCCCGGCTTCCGCTTGAAGGTTGCCGAGGTACAAGACGTGTACAGGGCGGTAAGTGGCGAAAGCGTGTGTGAAGAAGTACACCCCTGCAGGGTTAACATCATCTATTCGAATAGCCGGATTCCTCGGATATGGAAACTTGGACCCCTTGCATAGTTCATAGACAAGTGAAAGTGGATACTCTAAAATACGCAAGATAAGCGTGAGTGCTATGGATGGCGTTCTCGTAGGGAGACGGGAGCGGATCCATAGTGGTGTATTGATATGGTGAATATGTGGACTCGTGTGCGCCACCTCAAAAGAGTTACTTGCAGTCGTAGTTCAGGATAGCCACCGAGTCAAAGCTGGCTTGCTACAGTTAAACCCCACCATCCCCTTTGCTGATAATGATGCATATGTAGATAGTTCTGATGTAAGTCTTGCTGGGTACATTTGTACTCATGTTTGCCTATTTATGTTTTTGCAGAGAGACTTCGGTCTCGTTAGTAGTTCCGCGTGGACTTCGACGTTTATCTTGTTACCTCAGCTACGATCTTGTGCCCTCGGCAGGATCTGATAGATAGTCAGGCTTCTCAGCCTTTTTCATTTCTAGATGTCTGTACTCAGACATGATAGCTTCCGCTTGTGCTTTGACTTGTATGCTCTGAATGTTGGGTCGTGAGACCCCTGTTTGTAATATCTCGCTCCTCGGAGCCTTTTGAATAAAAACTACTGAGTCGTAGAGTCATTTTGTGATGCCATGTTGTATTGCACATATCGAGCATATTGTGTGTATGTTATTGAAATGCTTGGTATGTGTGGGATCTGACTATCTAGTTGTTTATCTTTAGTAGCCTCTCTTACCGGGAAATGTCTCCTAGTGTTTCCACCGAGCCATGGTAGCTTGCTACTGCTCCGGAACACTTAGGCTGGCCGGCATGTGTCCTTCTTCGTTCCTGTGTCTGTCCCTTCGGGGAAATGTCACGCGATGAATACCGGAGTCCTGTTAGCCCGCTACAGCCCGGTTCACCGGAGTCCTGCTAGCCCAGTGCTACAGCCTGGATTCACTCGCTGATGACCGACACGTTCGATGCTGGGTCATGGATGCCTGTCCCTGTAAGTTAGTGCCACTTTGGGTTTACAACTAGCCATGTCAGCCCGGGCTCTTTATCATATAGATGCTAGCGACACTGTCATATACGTGTGCCAAAAGGCGCAAACGGTCCCGGGTAAAGGTAAGGTGACACCCATGGGAATACCGTGCGTGAGGCCGCAAAGTGATATGAGGTGTTACATGCTAGATCGATGTGGCATTGAGTCGGGGTCCTGACAGCGTTGGTATCAGAGCTTGACTGCCTGTAGGTTTACCAAGCCAAACTGGTCGAAGTTGAGTCTAGAAATGCTTTAGTTATGTAAGGGAATTGATTGTGGGATGGAACGTAAGGCTCTTTTTACTCCTTATACCTTATGCCCTTCTGATCTGAGTCGTCTTATCTTTCCTACGGGGATTAAGAACTAGGCTATCTCTTCTTTCTATCAGGATCACGTGTTACTAATCCGTAGACTTATAAGATTGTTGGATTTAAGCTTGAGTTCAGTTTCTACTACTTCCGTACGTTAACTGTTGATCTCGAAACCTTGATATTGTGTTTCTGAGTGGTTATGCCACCATTTTTGTGAATGTCTCAAATCTTTTCTGAGCATTTACAGCCGTTATGCTGTCCGAGTCATCCCAGGTTTCTAAATAGTCGGATGCATTTGCAAATCCCTTCCTCCTGTTTCCGATGTGCCTTTGGTCAGATTAATCACACAAATCAGTGAGTTGAGGTACTTTATTGCCTTGACATATATGTTGGAGCTAGTATTATGACCCTAGGTGTCTTAGGGGATCATCTAGTAATTTAGCCATGATTTGTGTTCCCAGTGTGATGATTCTGGCCATCATTCTCGAAAGCATCCCGTGATGCTACTTAGTAGTAGGTATTCTATTCCTGGGTTCTTGAACCCGAGATTCACTCTACTTACTTCATGTTGATAGTAATTGCTAGCGCCTTTAGGATATTAGTAACCTTTGCGATAGTCCTTGAAGTCCGTGGTATCTTCTTCTTCCAGATACCATGAACTACTTATGGCAGAAGTTCCTCGTTGAACTGAAATATCACAACAGGATTATTCTTGAGGAGTTCTCCATTCATAAATCGTGACTCTGCCTGTTCTACCTTTCTGCATGGGTTATCCGGAAGAAATATGTTGAACTTGGTTCGACATACTAATCTATGCATCCACAACTCAGAAAATTATATGTTCCTTTGAGTCGTTCTCTTTAGTTGCATTCTGACCCTCGTCTATCAATTGATAGTCAAGAGTATGCGTGCGTTCGTTTATCGATGCCTATTACTCTTGTGGTCCGTCAAGCCATTCTATCGCAGAATGACTAGGAGAAACAAACTCCAATACCTCATCCATATCTAGGATTAGGTCAAAACCATCGTACTCCGCGGATCAAAATGCCAATCCAACTTTTACTCTGTTCCACCTTGGAGTATTACCATCTTTATATCAAGAATGTCATGGGAATTGCACACCATCCTATGAACTCTTGACACAGTGATACTTCTCGCCATCATTGTTCATTCCTCGGTTCCTGTGTTATCGTAACCGGAATGTCGACAAGTGAATCATGGTGTGTGAAATCAATACTGCTAGCAACTCCGTTGTTTGGTAGTTAAAGGACAATAATTTCATTCTTAGCATGTTGGTTAGTGAATCATCATTCTAAGATTGATCGTGCTACCTAGTCCTTGTTCTCGGTGCACTCCTCGATCGATGAGTTAGGGTTATTTCAAATCTTCGCTCTATTGATCATATCGTCTTGCCTCAAAAAGCAAGATTGTTCTCGAGCTTAGTAACATATCGGTGGTTCGTGATTTCCCGAAGATCTTCTCGGAAGTATTACCAGGTTGTCACCTGACCGCTGTGTTGAGCTCGTGATAAAGTTGGTTCCTTCTGAACCATCCTTCTCCAAGGATCTGTGTTGGATATCCCTGAGCTAGTTGGTTAAGCTAGACAACAACTTGGAGAGTTGGAAGATAAAAGCTTGCCTGACTTAGTTCGTTCCAAAGGGATGTTCTTGTGTAGTATGTGTTGACGAAAGATGATATCTTCATCGATTGGTCCCTGTGATCAGTTGCTGGACCTATCATTTTTATCTAACCTTTGATTGGAGTATGGGCTATCATCCAATCAGACCAGAACCAACGATATTCGTAATGTTGTCTTACTCGTGGTTGATCCCTCGAGCATACACCATTATATCTTTCGGGTCTGACCAATGCTATCACTTGTTCACTTAACTATGGAATTCCTTTTAAAGGGAAACCCGGAAGAATTGTTGTTGAGCCCATTGGCAACATCCTTATCTCCTCCATGATGTTGTTGAACATTAAGCTAGTGTTGGAAACTTTTGAAAGCATTTTCTTCATGCTAGCTCATGAAGTATTTGTTTGATGAAAGGAGTGACTTCCTCTTATACACGTGCATTTGGTGAAAGTTGCCGCCATGAATTTGAGAAAGATTGTTTTGTTTCCTTTGGAATCATCCCAAATCAGTCATGCACACGTGCGAAGTATTCTGTAGTCTGGAGACTTGCAACCTTCATTCTATATGTGTCCCTAGCACACTAAGCCACTGATTGACTTGTTCAAGGAAAAGAAGTCTATGCTTGGGATCTAATCCATGGACTTGCGTAAAGACTTCGATATCCTCGATTATGGTTCCCCACCTGAACTCGGTAGTGTTTGATTATAAGACTACTACGTGGCCATGCTTGTCTGGGACAACGTGTTCACATGTTAGTAGCAGAACCAGCTCATGTTTGGAGCTTGCTATCGTAGTTCATTCCCGAGAATCTCGTAACGTCATCTCATCGATTTGTGTTGCAAACTTTCGTTTTTCTTCCTAGACTCGATGAGTCTGGAGTATCCTGACACCAACCAGATCTGAATCTCAGGCAGATATGATGGTTTGGAACATTTCCCAAGAAATATAATATTGGTCTCACGATAACCGGTAAAGTGGATGTCGTGGCCAACACACCCCGCCGGGAGACCTAATATCGTAGTATCTTGATTGAGGAAGTTGGCCACCTCCCCATAAGGATTTCGTAGGATCTACCTCCCTAGTTGTTCCTTATGGATTTTTGTGTTTCCGAAGTCCGACCTTTTTACTTGATGTTTTAGATATCAAACCATATCTATGAATGGGTTACACTAGCACATCAAGGAGAAAATTAGAAGCGGAGTGCTAAATATCTCTCGGTCGATCATCCAGATTTTGTTTCCTTGGCCTCACTAAGGTGAAATCTGAGAAAGCGTTATCTTCCTTTGCATCTGCATCTTTCCACCGGTATTCATCATGGTAGTATGTTGTGTTGCCAGGATCCTTGACACGGATGTTGGTAAAACCTTGATGAATATGGAAATGCTCAAGTTCTTGAGAGCACGCACAAGCGCTACGAGTTATCATTGGCACTAACTGGGATTCCTCTCAGTTTCCTCGGCAATGCTATGACCTTTTCAGACAGTGAATTCACTCCCTATTGTTGGGTTCTTCCCCTGTTACCAGAATCATTCCCAGCATTTGCATTTTGTTCCCAGCTTGCACCGCCAATGTGTCATTCTACCATGGGTCTCCTCCATTTCCGGTGATAAGCAAATTCATCCATTACGTTGTCTTCAACAAGGTAATCCACATCATCCAAGTCCGAGTATGCCATTCTACCGACCCCCGCCAATCGATTGCTGTGATTTGCCTTAGGCTGATATAGAGAGTCTAAATGATCTCTATATCAAAGGTAATTCTTTTTGCCACTTAAGGGGATATTTCTACGAGTCACCGTCCCTAAGGTGCCTCGTTGTGGTATCATGGCAACTCAACTCCTTGCTACATTGATAATCGTTTACCACCTTTTTAGGTGTGGAATCGTTGTCTACCTAGTGAACCTTCGTCATCTGTTCCACTCCATTCCTCTAGAGGTGTGCTTCGTCTCTCAGCTTGAGAGATATTTCCATGTCTCAAACCATGAGTTGATCCTAAGTTGTTCGATCTTCGAGGAGATCGATCCTTCTAGAGTTTTCCTTCCCTCTTCTTGTCATGTTAGTTGGAGTTCTCAGAACAAGACGACAAGACAAAGATGGTGATTGATTCAACGCTCTTATGAAGTGCACCCTGGATCGTGAAGATTGTACTAGTTTGCATTTCCCCTTCATCCTACCCTACGCTTGAATCTCGAGACGAGATTCTTGTTTAGTGGGGGTGAGTTGTCACATCCCTAGCTGCTGGTAGTGCTCTAGGCTAGCTCATGTGTGCATCATGTTTAAATTCTGAAAATTTGAACTGAGGGAATTTTGGAAGCCTCAAAAACTTAAATAAAAGAGGGGCAAAAACCCTAGAAATCTCATTCATTGCTCCGAAATGCTCTTCTTAAATGTTTGATAATTTTTGGTAAGGGTTCTGGTCCCAACCAAAATATTGAACATTTTTAAGGAATTATTTTTGGGACTTTGGATTTAATTCATTAGCTATTTGAATTTGAGTTATATTCATATAATTAGAATATAATTTCAAATACCCCTGATATATTTTATAAGCTTTTGGAAAAGTCCATCTAGCAATATAAAATATTCAGAGGAGTTTTTGGCATTGTTTGAATTATTTTAAATTCAAAACAGTGGCAAAATAAATTAAATAAAAATAAACAGAACAGAAAAATAAAAGAGCAGAAGCCTACCTGGCGCTTACCTGTCCAGCCCAGCCGGCCCAGCTCCTCCCGCTGGCCCAGCCCACCGCCGCCTCCCTCCCCTGTCGTCTTCCTCCCTGCCAGGAGGACGGGCACGCGCCCGGCGCGCGCGGCCACGCGCCCCGGCCACCTCCTGCTTCCCGGCCACCTCCTGCTTCCCCCCGGCCTCCCTAGCAACGTCACGACGAGGCCTCGTGTCCCCTCGCTCCTCTTCCTCCCCCGCTGCATCCCCTCTCTCCTCTGCTCCCTCTCTCTCGCCCGAACCCGAACGCAGCCATCGCCGCCGACTAGAACCACCGCGGCCACAGGCCCTCCCTCGCCTCGCCGACGTGTCCATGGCCTCCGCCTCAACGCCCTCGTCCTCCCCGTCGACTCACTCGACGCCGGACGCCTCAAAACACCGTCACCGGTCTCTTCTTCATCGCCGGCCGCCGCGGATCCCCATCGTCGACTCGTCACCGTCCGGCCTTCCCCGAGCCCGCTTCGACGTCTGCTGCAACCGCCGTGAGCCACCGAACCTTTTTCCCCTCTCCGTTCTCGCTCTCGTGCGCCGTAGCCGCCACCCCTTGCTCGCCCGTACGCGCCGCCGCCTGTGACCGTCATCGACGAGTCTCCGGCCACCTAGCGGTCCGGCCGTCGTGCTCAACTCCCTTCCCGCGCCACATAGAGCACATAGGTGCCCCGCACGAGTCTCCCCGGCCACCGTAGCGTCGACCCCGAGCTCACCCGAGCTCCGGCGACCGCCAAGGTCGACGCCGGCGACAACTCCGGCCACCCCCGCACCCAACGCCTGCACCACTCGACGCGCGAGTCCACCAGCGTCACGTAGATGCCCTCCGCCGGCCGTTTGGTCGCCGGAGATGCAAACCCGAGGCTCGCCGCCGCGGTTGGCCTCGCCGGCGTCAAGTCGCCGGTGGGGTTGACCCCGTTGACAGTTGACTTGCTGGGCCCAGTTTGACCCTGTGTCACTGACGTGTGGGCCTCTGGCCACTAACTAAATTAGGATTAGCACTAATCGGATTAGTTAAACTAATTACCCCCTGCTGACACTGACATGTGGGCCCTAGTGCCCTAATCTTTAATTAAACTAAACTAAACCCCCCTGTTTAACCCGTGTCACTGACGTGTGGACCCCACACGTCAGGTTTGACCTGGACCGCCCTGTTGACCTGATGACGTCAGGGTGAGGTCATGCTGACGCCATATTCCTTTTCTGGAATTTAGTTTATTTTATAATAATCAGGAAATTCCAGAAATAGCTAAAACTTCAATAAATCATAGAAAATTAACCGTAACTCCAAATTAAATAATTTATATATGAAAAATTATCAGAAAAATTCAAGGAATCCATCTGTACCATTTTCATGCATGTTAGAACAACTTATGGCTGCTGTTTAGCACAAATCAATTAAATGGCATTTGAATAATCACATATGGAGTTTGAATTTGAATCTTGTATTCAAACCAACTTCATTTAATCTGTTGCTAGTTGCATTAGCCCAAAACACATTCATTTTTCCATGTCATGATCATGCATCATATTGTGCATTGCATTGATTGTGTTCCCTTCTGTGTTGCCGGTATTTGTCCCCTCTCGATAGACGTGTACCGACGATGTGATCGATGACACCGATGAAGAGCTATATTATCTTCAGAAGTGCCAGGCAAGCAAAACCCCCTTGTTCATTCCGATAAAATCCCACTCTCTCGCTCGTGCTCTCTTTTACTGCATTAGGACAACAACGACATATTTGTTACTGGTTGCGGTAGCTGAACCCCTTTATCCTTTGCATGACCTGTCATTGCCACAGTAAATAGATGAAACCCACTAGCATGAGTAGGAGTTGTTTGAGCCCTGTTGTGCCTACTCATTCATGCTTGTTTGTCATGCCTGCTACTGCTTAGAGTTGAGTCAGGTCTGATTCGTCGGGGATGAATCAGAGGCGTGTGAACATGTCCTACTATGGGTGAACTAAGTGTGTGAACACGATTTGGTAAAGGTAGCGGTGAGAGGCCATGTAGGAGTACATGGTGGGTTGTCTCATTACAGCCGACCTGAGGAACTGAGTTCTGTGTTTGTGATCCATGACCAGTTACCACCACACATTGGGTTCCGGTAACTCGACCCCTCTCGACTTATTAATCAACATGATCTCTGTCCAGGAGTTGCAACTAGTTTCTGGCGTTTATAGGTAGTGTTAGTAGTCTACCAAGTGGCACCCGGTACAGGTGGGCTTGGGACAGACTAGGCACAGTGGCCCGGTGTACCAAGCAGCACCCGGATGGTGGGCTTGGGAACCCTGCTCACATCGTTTGGGGCCGTAAGCGACACCCCGGCCGGATCTCCTTGCGGATGGAACCCGAATAGGCGATAAACCTGGACTAGAGACTTGTTCGGTTAGTCAGGTCGTGGCCGACTCCCTCGCCCGGCTTCCGCTTGAAGGTTGCCGAGGTACAAGACGTGTACAGGGCGGTAAGTGGCGAAAGCGTGTGTGAAGAAGTACACCCCTGCAGGGTTAACATCATCTATTCGAATAGCCGGATTCCTCGGATATGGAAACTTGGACCCCTTGCATAGTTCATAGACAAGTGAAAGTGGATACTCTAAAATACGCAAGATAAGCGTGAGTGCTATGGATGGCGTTCTCGTAGGGAGACGGGAGCGGATCCATAGTGGTGTATTGATATGGTGAATATGTGGACTCGTGTGCGCCACCTCAAAAGAGTTACTTGCAGTCGTAGTTCAGGATAGCCACCGAGTCAAAGCTGGCTTGCTACAGTTAAACCCCACCATCCCATTTGCTGATAATGATGCATATGTAGATAGTTCTGATGTAAGTCTTGCTGGGTACATTTGTACTCACGTTTGCCTATTTATGTTTTTGCAGAGAGACTTCGGTCTCGTTAGTAGTTCCGCGTGGACTTCGACGTTTAGCTTGTTACCTCAGCTACGATCTTGTGCCCTCGGCAGGATCTGATAGATAGTCAGGCTTCTCAGCCTTTTTCATTTCTAGATGTATGTACTCAGACATGATAGCTTCCGCTTGTGCTTTGACTTGTATGCTCTGAATGTTGGGTCGTGAGACCCCTGTTTGTAATATCTCGCTCCTCGGAGCCTTTTGAATAAAAACTACTGAGTCGTAGAGTCATTTTGTGATGCCATGTTGTATTGCACATATCGAGCATATTGTGTGTATGTTATTGAAATGCTTGGTATGTGTGGGATCTGACTATCTAGTTGTTTATCTTTAGTAGCCTCTCTTACCGGGAAATGTCTCCTAGTGTTTCCACCGAGCCATGGTAGCTTGCTACTGCTCCGGAACACTTAGGCTGGCCGGCATGTGTCCTTCTTCGTTCCTGTGTCTATCCCTTCGGGGAAATGTCACGCGATGAATACCGGAGTCCTGTTAGCCCGCTACAGCCCGGTTCACCGGAGTCCTGCTAGCCCAGTGCTACAGCCTGGATTCACTCGCTGATGACCGATACGTTCGATGCTGGGTCATGGATGCCTGTCCCTGTAAGTTAGTGCCACTTTGGGTTTACAACTAGCCATGTCAGCCCGGGCTCTTTATCATATAGATGCTAGCGACACTGTCATATACGTGTGCCAAAAGGCGCAAACGGTCCCGGGTAAAGGTAAGGTGACACCCGTGGGAATACCGTGCGTGAGGCCGCAAAGTGATATGAGGTGTTACATGCTAGATCGATGTGGCATTGAGTCGGGGTCCTGACAAATCGAGACTGGGAATTGTCACTCCATATGACAGAGAGGTATCTCTGGGCCCACTCAATAATGCATCATCATAATGAGCTCAATGTGACTAAGTAGTTGGTCACGGGATCATGCATTACAGAATGAGTAAAGTGACTTGCCGGTAATGAGATTGAACGAGGTATTGGGATACCAACGATCGAATCTCGGGCAAGTAACATACCGATTGACAAAGGGAATTGTATATGGGATTGCTTGAATCCTCGACATCGTGGTTCATCCGATGAGATCATCGTGGAACATGTGGGAGCCAACATGGGTATCCAGATCCCGCTGTTGGTTATTGGCCGGAGAGCTGTCTCGGTCATGTCTGCATGATTCCCGAACCCGTAGGGTCTACACACTTAAGGTTCGATGATGCTAGGGTTATAGGGAAAGTTTGTATGTGGTTACTGAATGTTGTTTGGAGTCCCGGATGAGATCCCAAACGTCACGAGGAGTTCCGGAATGGTCCGGAGGTGAAGATTTATATATGGGAAGTCATCATACGGTCATCGGAAGTATTCGGGGGGTTTGTCGGTATTGTACCGAGACCACCGAAGGGGTTCCGGGGGTCCATCGGGAGGGTCCACCGGCCCCGGCCCTATGGGCTGTATGTGGAAGGGAACCAGCCCCTAAGTGGGCTGGGTGGCATCGCCCCTAGGGCCCATGCGCCTAGGGTTTGGGGGAACCCTAAGGGGGGCGCCCCCTTGGCTTGGGGGGCAAGGCCCCTCCCCTTGGCCGCCGCCCCCTCTAGATCTCGTCTAGAGGGGCCGGTCCCCTTCCCCCTTCGCCCTATAAATAGAGGGGAGGAGGGAGGGCAGCCGCACCACATCCACGGTGCAGCCCTCCCCCTCTCCAACACCTCCTCCTCCTCCTTCCGCGGTGCTTGGCGAAGCCCTGCCGGAGTACCACGCTGCTCCAACACCACCACGCCGTCGTGATGCTCCTGGAGTTATCTTCCCCTACCTCTCCCTCTCTCCTTGCTGGATCAAGGCGTGGGAGACGTCATCGGGCTGCACGTGTGTTGAACGCGGAGGCGCCATTGTTCGGCGCTTAGATCGGAATCAACCGCGATCTGAATCGCTGCGAGTACGACTCCTTCATCCGTGTTCTTGCAACGCTTCCGTTTCACGATCTTCAAGGGTATGAAGATGCACTCCCCTCTCTCTTGTTGCTAGTCTCTCCATAGATTGATCTTGGTGATGCGTAGAATTTTTTTTAATTTCTGCAACGATCCCCAATAGTGGCATCATGAGCTAGGTCTATGCGTAGTTTCTATGCATGAGTAGAACACAAGTTGTTGTGGGCATCGATTTTGTTAATTTACTTGCCGTTACTAGTCTTATCTTGATTCGCCGGCATCGTGGGATGATGATAGGTGGGAACCCGATGAACGAGTTCACGCCTGAGGGTGGCCCGATCTTCATGTCATAGGATCGAATCGGGAGGGATAACTAGCTGCAAGCAGCTGGGATAACTAGCTTTATACCTGCCATGGTTGGATGCAACCCGTACATTGGGGATGGCTGACCGAAGCTACAAGAACTCCAACCCGCTGTCCGAACAATCGCAGAACCACAAACCGGGACTAATCCACACAAAACGGCCGGAACCGTAGAGCACGAACTAGAGAACAAACCGTAGAGCACGAACCTGGCCATATGTTTGCTTGATTCGTCTTAGTAATTCTTTCCAACTAAATTGTGCACTTTTCTGAAATGTCATGTATGATGTACCCATGTGCTCATCAGATGAAGCGGCCCGGACCGACCTTACTCGTATGCTTACGTGAGACAGGTTCCACTGACTGACATGCACTAGTTGCATAAGGTGGCTAGCGGGTGTCTGTCTCTCCCACTTTAGTCGGATCGGATTCGATGAAAAGGGTCCTTATGAAGGGTAAATATCAATTGGCATATCACGTTGTGGTTTTGGCGTAGGTAAGAAATATTCTTGCTAGAAACCTATAGCAGCCACGTAAAAACTTGCAACAACAATTAGAGGACGTCTAACTTGTTCTTGCAACATATGCTGTGTGATGTGATATGGCCAAAAGGATGTGATGAATGATATATATGTGATGTATGAGATTGATCATGTTCTTGTAATAGGAATCATGACTTGCATGTCGATGAGTATGACAACCGGCAGGAGACATAGGAGTTGTCTTAATTTATTGTATGACCTGCGTGTCATTGAATAACGTCATGTAATTACTTTACTTTATTGCTAAACCGTTAGCCATAGTAGTAGAAGTAATAGTTGGCGAGACAACTTCATGAAGACACGATGATAGAGATCATGGTGTCATGCCGGTGACGATGATGATCATGGCGCCCCGAAGATGGAGATCAAAAGGAGCAAAATGATATTGGCCATATCATGTCACTATTTGATTGCATGAGATGTTTATCATGTTTTTGCATCTTATTTGCTTAGAATGACGCTAGCATAAATAAGATGATCCCTCATAAAATTTCAAGAAAGTGTTCCCCCGAACTGTGCACCGTTGCGAAGGTCCGTTGTTTCGAAGCACCACGTGATGATCGGGTGTGATAGATTCTAACGTTCGCATACAATGGGTGTAAGCCAGATTTACACATGCAAAACACTTAGGTTGACTTGACGAGCCTAGGATGTACAGACATGGCCTCGGAACACAAGAGACCGAAAGGTCAAACATGAGTCGTATAGTAGATACGATCATCATGAAGATATTCACCGATGATGACTAGTCTGTCTCACGTGATGATCGGACACGGCCTAGTTGACTTGGATCATGTATCACTTAGATGACTAGAGGGGTGTCTATCTGAGTGGGAGTTCATTAAATAATTTGATTAGGTGAACTTAATTATCATGAACTTAGTCTAAAATCTTTGCAATATGTCTTGTAGATCAAATGGCCCATGCTAATGTTGTCCTCAACTTCAATGCATTCCTAGAGAAAACCAAGCTAAAAGACGATGGTAGCAACTATACGGACTAGGTCCGGAACTTGAGGATTATCCTCATAGCTGCCAAGAAAGCATATGTCCTTGATGCACCGCTGGGTGAAGCACCCGTTTTCCCAGCAACTCAAGACGTTATGAACGCCTGGCAGTCGCATAGTGATGATTACTCCCTGGTTTAGTGCGACATGGTTTACAGCTTAGAACCGGGGCTCCAAAAGCATTTTGAGCAGCACGGAGCATATGAGATGTTCCCAGAGCTGAAAATGGTTTTCAAAGCTCATGCCTGGGTCGAGAGATATGAAGTCTCCGACAAGTTCTACAGTTGTAAGATGGAGGAGAATAGTTCTGTCAGCGAGCACATACTAAAAATGTCTGGGTTGCACAACCACTTGTCTCAGCTGGGAGTTAGTCTCCCGGATGACGCAGTCGTTGACAAAATCCTTCAGCCGCTTCCACTTAGCTACAAGAGCTTTGTGATGAATTTCAATATGCAAGGGGTGGAGAAAACCATTCCTGAGGTATATTCAATGCTGAAATCAGCGGAGGTGGAGATCCAAAAGGAACATCAAGTGTTGATGGTCAATAAAACCACTAGTTTCAAGAAAGGCAAGAGTAATATGAACTTCAAGAAGGACGGCAAGGGAGTTGCCGCGCCCGGTAAGCCAGTTGCCGGGAAGAAGCCAAAGCATGGACCCAAACCTGAGACTGAGTGCTTTTATTACAAGGGAAACGGTCACTGGAAGCGGAACTGCCCCAAGTACTTAGCGGACAAGAAGGCAGGCAACACCAAAGGTATATGTGATATACATGTTATTTATGTGTACCTTACCAGTACTCGTAGTTGCTCATGGGTATTTGATACCTGTGCAGTTGCTCATATTTGTAACTCAAAGTAGGAGTTGTGGAATAAGCGGAGACTGGCGAAGGACGAGGTGACGATGCGCGTCGGGAATGATTCCAAGGTCGATGTGATCGCCGTCGGCACGCTACCTCTACATTTACCTACGGGATTAGTTTTAAACCTCAATAATTGTTATTTAGTGCCCGCTTTGAGCATGAACATTGTATCTGGATCTCGTTTAATGCAAGATGGCTACTCATTTAAATCCGAGAATACTGGTTGTTCTATTTATATGAGAGATATGTTTTATGGTCAGGCCTCGCTGGTCAATGGTTTATTCTTATTGAATCTCAAACGTGATGTTACACATATTCATAGTGTGGATACCAAAAGATGTAAGGTTGATAATGATAGTCCCACATACTTGTGGCACTGCTGCCTTGGTCACATTGGTGTCAAACGCATGAAGAAGCTCCATGCAGATGGACTTTTGGAGTCTCTTGATTATGAATCATTTGACACATGCGAACCATGCCTCATGGGTAAGATGACCAAGACTCCGTTCTCCGGAACAATGGAGCGAGCAACCAACTTGTTGGAAATCATACATACTAATGTGTGCGGTCCAATGAGCGTCGAGGCTCGCGGTGGCTATTGTTATGTTCTCACCCTCACCGGTGACTTAAGTAGATATGGGTATGTCTACTTAATGAAACACAAGTCTGATACCTTTGAAAAGTTCAAGGAATTTCAGAGTGAGGTAGAGAATCAACATGACAGAAAATAAAGTTCTGACGGTCAGATTGTGGGGGAGAATATTTGAGTCACGAATTTGGTACACACTTAAGGAAATGCGGAATTGTTTCACAACTCACGCCGCTTGGAACACCTCAACGTAATGGTGTGTCCGGACATCGTAATCGCACTCTATTGGATATGGTGCGATCTATGATGTCTCTTACCGATTTGCCGCTATCATTCTGGGGATATGCTTTAGAGACAGCCACATTCACTTTAAATAGGGCACCGTCTAAATCCATTGAGACGACACCGTATGAATTATGGTTTGGGAAGAAACCTAAGCTGTTGTTTCTAAAAGTTTGGGGATGTGATGTTATGTCAAGAAACTTCAACCTGAAAAGCTCGAACCCAAGTCGGAAAAATGCGTCTTCAGAGGATACCCTAAGGAAACCATTGGGTATACCTTCTACCTCAGATCCGAAGGCAAGATCCTTGTTGCCAAGAACGGGTCCTTTCTGGAGAAAGAGTTTCTCTCGAAAGAAGTAAGTGGGAGGAAAGTAGAACTTGATGAAGTATTGCCTCTTGAACTGGAAAGTATCGCAGCTCAGGAAGATGTTTCTGTGGTGCCTACACCGACTAGAGAGGAAGTTAATGATGATGATCAAGGTACTTCGGATCAAGTTGCTACTGAACTTCATAGGTCCACAAGGACACGTTCCACACCAGAATGGTGTGGCAACCCTGTCCTGGAAATCATGTTGTTAGACAACGGTGAACCTTCGAACTATGAAGAAGCGATGGCGGGCCCAGATTCCAACAAATGGCTTGAAGCCATGCAATCCGAGATAGGATCCATGTATGAAAACAAAGTATGGACTTTGACAGACTTGCCCGATGATCGACGAGCGATAGAAAATAAATTGATCTTTAAGAAGAAGACGGACACGGATGGTAACGTTACCATCTATAAAGATTGGCTTGTCGCTAAGGGTTATCGACAAGTTCAAGGGGTTGACTACGATGAGACCTTCTCATCCGTAGCGAAGCTGAAGTCCGCCCGAATCATGTTAGCAATTGCCGCATTCTATGATTATGAAATATGGCAAATGGACGTCAAAACGACATTCCTTAACGGCTTCCTTAAGGAAGAATTGTATATGATGCAGCCGGAAGGTTTTGTTGATCCTAAGAATGCTAACAAGGTATGCAAGCTCCAGCGCTCCATCTATGGGCTAGTGCAAGCATCTCGGAGTTGGAACATTCGCTTTGATGAAATGATCAAAGCGTTTGGGTTTATGCAGACTTATGAAGAAGTCTGCGTTTACAGGAAAGTGAGTGGGAGCTCTATAGCATTTCTCATATTATATGTGGATGACATAATATTGATGGGAAATGATATAGAACTTTTGGAAAGCATAAAGGCCTACTTGAATAAGTGTTTTTCAATGAAGGACCTTGGAGAAGCTGCTTACATATTAGGCATCAAGATCTATAGAGATAGATCGAGACGCCTCATAGGTCTTTCACAAAGCACATACCTTGATAAGATATTGAAGAAGCCCGACCACGGCAGAAGATAGAGAAAAGATGAGTGTCATCCCCTATGCCTCAGCCATAGGGTCTATTATGTATGCCATGTTGTGTACCAGGCCTGATGTAAACCTTGCCGTAAGTTTGGAAGGGAGGTACCAAAGTAATCCGGGCATGGAACACTGGACAGCGGTCAAGAATATCCTGAAGTACCTGAAAAGGACTAAGGATATGTTTCTTGTTTATGGAGGTGACGAAGAGCTCGTCGTAAAGGGTTACGTCGATGCTAGCTTCGACAAAGATCTGCATGACTCCAAGTCACAAACCGGATACGCGTATATTTTGAATGGTGGGGCAGTAAGCTGGTGCAGTTGCAAGCAAAGTGTCATGGCGGGATCTACATGTGAAGCAGAGAACATGGCAGCCTCAGAGGCAGCACATGAAGCAATCTGGATGAAGGAGTTCATTACCGACCTAGGAGTTATTCCCAATGCATCGGGCTCGATGACTCTCTTCTATGACAACAATGGAGCTATTGCCCTTGCCAAGTGTTAGAATAAATCCGAGGCACTACGTCGATCATCGGAGGACCAAGCAATCACACAAGCACAACACCGAGATTTGTTAATGAGGTTCACCGATATGGCTACATCCCCGTGGCCTGACTATGGGCGCTCCTCCCCATGACACCGCTACAATACCGCACCCTGTCTCCCTGGACGCCGGCTCATGCCGCCGGCTTCCCCTGCGTTCCGGTGCTATTATGTTGGCATAGGTTACACCGTGTGTCTATCCCCGCTATATATGAGAGGCCTAGGATACAAGTGTCCTACTAGGACACGACTCCATATCCTATCTAAACACAATACAACTACAAGTCCAACTGTAACCTACCTTGTACACTATATTCGACACAACTCCAACAAACTCCACCTTGGCGAATATACTCCACCATCCTGGATTTGTCCATGAGTCAAACTTCCATGTACATTGGACTTGAGGTTATCCCATGAGCACCGCTGCTACTCCAAAGACTCCATGTGACTCCACCTGCAACTTGTAGTCCCTTCTTTTCTTGACCATAGTTAACACTCGAGCAAAATTAAGTTCCTTGTTACTCTAGTTTGTGCTCCCAACTTCCAGAGTATCCGTCCAACGCCATCACACACTGATCACTGACCTGCGTAAAATTAAACAACTCACATATTGGTGTCACCCAAAAGAGTTACCTGAACTCAACATCACCGCTCCTTTCTTGACCGCCTGTCTGAAACTTGAAGGAATTTCATCATTACTTGTAGTCATCCCGAGTCAAATTCGCAGTTGTCTCAACACATGTATGACCACCAGAGCCCTGGCCCGTCTCCGTATCTCATGCATACCGCACGCCTCGCCGCTATTACCGCGTCGAGCCTCCGCTGTCCCGGTCGAGTCTCAAGGGTCACGAAACCACACCACTCAACCGCATTGCAGAGTACCACCGATCATCGCCGACCGGTGACGAGTTTCACGCTTCCATCAGACCACTGGGCTCCAGTCTGAACTGCATGTCACTCGCTTTTCCCCTCGCCGAAATAGGCTTCGATTCTATGGATCCTTACACCGTAGCCCCTCAATCCGGCCCTACCTTCAACATGACTCCATGGTAGATGATCAGTCCACCCTTACGCCCCGTCGACTTCAAGCTCTCATGCGCACCATCTTGAATCAACCCCGCGTCATAGTCTTGTCGAAGCCGCACAAGACTCGGGCTTGTGACACGTGTTTCCACGCCTAGAAGTCGGTCACCATCAGCACCACGCTCCTACGTCATCGTCACCGATATCACCACCGTCTGTTGTACCAACTGACTCACGTCGATCCCGTCAGACTGCCTAGTCTGACCCAGCCAAACTCGTTCGACTGCAACGACACGCTCCAGACTCCTCAAGCCTTCACCGTAACCAACGCCATCCATACACAAAAGTGTACCAGCAAAGAAAACCCAAAGCACAATCCTTCATAGCCTTCCCGCGTGAACACCAAAGGAGATTAACAAAGCAAGCCAAGCTCCTAATTGACTACACGTACGTAGCTATTGAACGAGCTTCTCTATTTCTTTCATGATAGCATCCCGGTCTTGACTAGTCTTCGTGTCAATTTTTTTTATCAAACAAATCTCATGATCCATACTCTAGAGCTTCGGCTGTCTCAACACCACGTGTGCACTTCCCTTATGCATGGACATTCGGCACACCAGCACTTCCAGCCTATTCACGCCTAGCAACCACAACCCATGACGTACATGGGCCTAGGTCTTCGGACATTACGGCCCAGCCGCTACTCCGATCGAGCAGTCTCTCGTGCCGCTGTTTGCCCAACCGCCGCTTGCACGCGTCTCACGCTGAGCCACGCCCACCACTAAGGTTGAACACCGAGATCAGTCTGGATCGCTGCCTGCTGATAGCTGAAACAATCCGCCACCGACTTGAATCCCTCGTATCGTCGCTTACTATCTCCTGACTCCCCGTCTGCTTTCGCCAGCTCTATTGTCGGGTGCAAAGCCTGATAATCACGATCCAACGCAACGCTTAGATTCATCCTCCAGACCAACGAGTCTGCCTCGTAACCTAGCTCATGATACCACTTGTTAGAATAAATCCGAGGCACTTCGTCGATCATCCGAGGACCAAGCAATCACACAAGCACAACACCGAGATTTGTTAACGAGGTTCACCGATATGGCTACATCCCCGGGGCCTGACTATGGGCGCTCCTCCCCATGACACCGCTACAATACCGCACCCGGTCGCCCTGGACGCTGGCACATGCCGCCGGCTTCCCCTGCATTCCAGTGCTATTATGTTGGCATAGGTTACATCGTGTGTCTGTCGAATATAGTGTACAAGGTAGGTTACAGTTGGACTTGTAGTTGTATTGTGTTTAGATAGGATATGGAGTCATGTCCTAGTAGGACACTTGTATCCTAGGCCTCTCATATATAGCGGGGGTAGACACACGATGTAACCTATGCCAACATAATAGCACCAGAACGCAGGGGAAGCCGGCGGCATGTGCCGACGTCCAGGGCGGCCAAGTGTGGTATTGTAGCGGTGTCATGGGGAGGAGCGCCAATAGTCAGGCCCCAGGGATGTAGCCATATCGGTGAACCTCGTTAACAAATCTTGGTGTTGTGCTTGTGTGATTGCTGGGTCCTCGGATGATCGACGGAGTGCCTCGGATTTATTCTAACACCAAGGAGCCCAGGTTTCACAAGAAGACCAAGCACATCAAGCGTCGCTTCAACTCCATTCGTGAAAATGTTCAAGATGGAGACATAGATATTTGTAAAGTGCATACGGATCTGAATGTCACAGATCCGTTGACTAAACCTCTTCCGCGAGCAAAACATGATCAACACCATAACTCTATGGGTGTTCGATTCATCACAATGTAACTAGATTATTGACTCTAGTGCAAGTGGGAGACTATTGGAAATATGCCCTAGAGGCAATAATAAAATGGTTATTATTATATTTCCTTGATCATGATAATTGTCTATTGTTCATGCTATAATTGTATTGACCGGAAACCGTAATACATGTGTGAATACATAGACCACAACAAGTCCCTAGTGAGCCTCTAGTTAACTAGCTCGTTGATCAACAGATGGTCATGGTTTCCTGACTATGGACATTGGATGTCATTGATAATGGGATCACATCATTAGGAGAATGATGTGATGGACAAGACCCATTCCTAAGCATAGCACAAGATCGCGTAGTTCGTTTGCTAAAGCTTTTCTAATGTCAAGTATCATTTCCTTAGACCATGAGATTATGCAACTCCCGGATACCGTAGGAATGCTTTGGGTGTACCAAACGTCACAACGTAACTGGGTGGCTATAAAGGATCACTACAGGTATCTCCGAAAGAGTCTGTTGGGTTGGCACGAATCGAGACTGGGATTTGTCACTCCGTATGACGAAGAGGTATCTCTGGGCCCACTCGGTAATTCATCATCATAATGAGCTCAATGTGAATAAGTAGTTGGTCACGGGGTCATGCTTTACGAAACGAGTAAAGTGACTTGCCGGTAACAAGATTGAACGAGGTATTGGGATACCGACGATCGAATCTTGGGCAAGTAACGTACCGATTGACAAAGGGAATTGTATACGAGATTGCTTGAATCCTCGACATCGTGGTTCATCCGATGAGATCATCGTGGAACATGTGGGAGCCAACATGGGTATCCAGATCCCGCTGTTGGTTATTGGCCGAAGAGCTGTCTCGGTCATGTCTGCATGGTTCCTGAACCCGTAGGGTCTACACACTTAAGGTTAGATGACGCTAGGGTTATAGGGAAAGTTTGTACATGGTTACCGAATGTTGTTCGGAGTCCCGGATGAGATCCCAAACATCACGAGGAGTTCCAGAATGGTTCGGAGGTGAAGATTTTTATATGGGAAGTCATCATACGATCATCAGAAGTATTCAGGGGTTTGCCGGTATTGTACCGGGACCACCGAAGGGGTTTCGGGGGTCCACCTGTTGGAAATATGCCCTAGAGGCAATAATAAAAGCATTATTATTATATTTCCTTGTTCATGATAATTGTCTTTATTCATGCTATAATTGTGTTATCCGGAAATCGTAATACATGTGTGAATAACAGACACCAACATGTCCCTAGTGAGCCTCTAGTTGACTAGCTCGTTGATCAATAGATAGTCATGGTTTCCTGACTATGGACACTGGATGTCATTGATAACGAGATCACATCATTAGGAGAATGATGTGATGGACAAGACCCAATCCTAAACATAGCACAAGATCGTATAGTTCGTTTGCTAGAGTTTTCCAATGTCAAGTATCTTTTCCTTAGACCATGAGATCGTGTAACTCCCGGATACCGTAGGAGTGCTTTGGGTATGCCAAACGTCACAACGTAACTAGGTGACTATAAAGGTAGACTACGGGTATCTCTGAAAGTGTCTGTTGGGTGACATGGATCAAGACTGGGATTTGTCACTCCGTATGACGGAGAGGTATCACTGGGCCCACTCGGTAATGCATCATCATAATGAGCTCAGAGTGACCAAGTGTCTGGTCATGGGATCATGCATTACGGTACAAGTAAAGTGACTTGCTGGTAACGAGATTGAACGAGGTATTGGGATACCGACGATCGAATCTTGGGCAAGTAACATATCGATAGACAAAGGGAATAGCGTACGGGGTTGATAGAATCCTCGACATCGTGGTTCATCCGATGAGATCATCGTGGAGCATGTGGGAGCCAACATGGGTATCCAGATCCCACTGTTGGTTATTGACCGGAGAGTCGTCTCGGTCATGTCTGCTTGTCTCCCGAACCCGTAGGGTCTACACACTTAAGTTTCAGTTACGCTAGGGTTGTAGGGATATGTATATGCAGTAACCCGAATGTTGTTCGGAGTCCCGGATGAGATCCCGGACGTCACGAGGAGTTCTGGAATGGTCCGGAGGTAAAGATTTATATATGGGAAGTCCTGTTTCGGGCATCGGGACAAGTTTCGGGGTTATCGGTATTGTACCGGGACCACCGGAAGGGTCCCGGGGGTCCACCGGGTGGGTCCACCTGTCCCCGGGGGGCCACATGGGCTGTAGGGGATGCGCCTTGGCCTAATGGGCCAAGGGCACCAGCCCCACATAGGCCCATGCGCCTAGGGTTTGAAAGGGGAAGAGTCCTAGGAGGGGAAGGCACCTCCTAGGTGCCTTGGGGGGGAGGGAAACCCCCCTTGGCCGCCGCACCCCCTAGGAGATTGGATCTCCTAGGGCCGGCCACCCCCCTTTGGCCCTCCTATATATAGTGGGGGAGAGGAGGGACTTGATACCTGAACGCCTTGGCCTTTGGTTGCCTCCTTCTCCCTCCCCAACACCTCCTCCACCTCCATAGTGCTTAGCGAAGCTCTGCCGGAGTACTGCAGCTCCATCAACACCACGCCGTCGTGCTGCTGCTGGTGCCATCTCCCTCAACCTCTCCTCCCTCCCTTGCTGGATCAAGAAGGAGGAGACGTGGCTGTTCCGTACGTGTGTTGAACGCGGAGGTGCCGTCCGTTCGGCGCTGGTCATCGGTGATTTCGATCACGTCGAGTACGACTACATCATCACCGTTCTTTTGAACGCTTCCGCTCGCGATCTACAAAGGTATGTAGATGCATCTAATCACTCGTTTCTAGATGAACTCCTAGATGATCTTGGTGAAACGAGTAGGAAAATTTTTGTTTTCTGCAACGTTCCCCAACAGTGGCATCATGAGCTAGGTCTATGCGTAGTTCTTCTTGCGCGAGTAGAACACAATTTGTTGTGGGCGTAGATTTGTCAACTTTCTTGCCGTTACTAGTCCTTTCTTGCTTCAGCGGTATTGTGGGATGAAGCGGCCCGGACCAACCTTACACGTACACTTACGTGAGACCGGTTCCACCGACTAACATGCACTAGTTGCATAAGGTGGTTGGCGGGTGTCTGTCTCTCCTACTTTAGTTGGAGCGGAATCGATGAACAGGGTCCTTATGAAGGGTAAATAGAAGTTGACAAATCACGTTGTGGCTTTAACGTAGGTAAGAAAACGTTCTTGCTAGAACCCTAATTCAGCCACGTAAAACTTGCAACAACAATTAGAGGACGTCTAACTTGTTTTTGCAGCAAGTGGTTTGTGATATGATATGGCCAAAGTTGTGATGAATGATGAATGATCTATATGTGATGTATGAGATGTTCATGCTATTGTAATAGGAATCACGACTTGCATGTCGATGAGTATGACAACCGGCAGGAGCCATAGGAGTTGTCTTTATTCTTTTAATGACCTGTGTGTCATCGAGAAACGCCATGTAAATTACTTTACTTTATTGCTAAACGTGTTAGCCATAGTAGTAGAAGTAATAGTTGGCGAGCAACTTCATGGAGACACGATGATGGAGATCATGATGATGGAGATCATGGTGTCAAGCCGGTGACAAGATGATCATGGAGCCCCAAGATGGAGATCAAAGGAGCTATGTGATATTGGCCATATCATGTCACGTTTATTATTTGATTGCATGTGATGTTTATCATGTTTTGCATCTTGTTTACTTAGAACGACGGTAGTAAATAAGATGATCCCTCACAATAAATTCAAGAAGTGTTCCCCCTAACTGTGCACCGTTGCGACAGTTCGCTGTTTCAAAACACCACGTGATGATCGGGTGTTTTATTCAGACATTCACATACAACGGGTGTAAGACAGATTTACACATGCAAACACTTAGGTTGACTTGACGAGCCTAGCATGTACAGACATGGCCTCGGAACACAGAAGACCGAAAGGTCGAGCATGAGTCGTATAGAAGATACGATCAACATGAAGATGTTCACCGATGTTGACTAGTCCGTCTCACGTGATGATCGGACACGGTTTAGTTTAACTCGGATCATGTAATACTTAGATGACTAGAGGGATGTCTAATCTAAGTGGGAGTTCACTAATAATTTGATTAGTTGAACTTAATTATCATGAACTTAGTCTAAATATTTTACAATATGTCTTGTAGATCAAATGGCCAACGTAGTCCTCAACTTCAATGCGTTCCTAGAGAAAACCAAGCTGAAAGACGATGGCAGCAACTATACGGACTGGGTCCGGAACCTGAGGATCATCCTCATAGCTGCCAAGAAAGATTATGTCCTACAAGCACCGCTTGGTGACGCACCCGTTCTCCCTGCAGAACAAGATGTTATGAACGCTTGGCAGGCACGTTTCGATGACTACTCCCTCGTTCAGTGCGGCATGCTTTACAGCCTAGAGCCGGGGCTCCAAAAGCGTTTTGAGAGACATGGAGCATATGAGATGTTCGAAGAGCTGAAAATGGTTTTCCAAGCTCATGCCCGGGTCGAGAGATATGAAGTCTCCGACAAATTTTTCAGCTGTAAGATGGAGGAAAACAGTTCTGTCAGTGAGCACATACTCACTATGTCTGGGTTGCATAACCGCTTGACTCAGCTGGGAGTTAATCTCCCGGATGATGCGGTCATTGACAGAATCCTCCAGTCGCTTCCACCAAGCTACAAGAGCTTTGTGATGAACTTCAATATGCAGGGGATGGAAAAGACCATTCCTGAAGTATTTGCTATGCTGAAATCAGCAGAGGTAGAAGTCAAGAAGGAACATCAAGTGTTGATGGTCAATAAAACCACTAAGTTCAAGAAAGGCAAGGGTAAAAAGAACTTCAAGAAGGACGGCAAGGAGGTTGCCGCGCCCGGCAAGCAAGCTGCCGGGAAGAAGCCAAAGAATGGACCCAAGCCCGAGACTGAGTGCTTTTATTGCAAGGGAAGCGGTCACTGGAAGCGGAACTGCCCTAAGTACTTAGCGGATAAGAAGGCCGGCAAAACAAAAGGTATATGTGATATACATGTAATTGATGTGTACCTTACTAGTGCCCGTAGTGGCTCTAGGTATTTGATACCGGTGCAGTTGCTCACATTTGTAACTCAAAGCAGGGGCTGCGGAATAAACGGAAACTGGTAAAGGACGAGGTGACGATGCGCGTCGGGAATGGTTCCAAGGTCAATGTGATCGCCGTCGGCACGCAGCCTCTGCATCTCCCTTCGGGATTAGTTTTAAACCTTAATAATTGTTATTTAGTGCCAGCTTTGAGCATGAACATTGTATCGGGATCTCGTTTAATTCGAGATGGCTACTCTTTTAAATCTGAGAATAATGGTTGTTCCATTTTTATGAGAGATATGTTTTATGGTCATGCTCCTATGGTGAATGGTTTATTATTTATGAATCTCGAACGTGATGCTACACATGTTCATAATGTGAGTACCAAAAGAAGTAAGGTTGATAATACCACATACTTGTGGCACTGCCGCCTTGGTCACATAGGTGTCAAACGCATGAAGAAGCTACATGCTGATGGACTTTTAGAGTCTCTTGATTATGAATCATTTGACACGTGCGAACCATGCCTTATGGGTAAAATGACCAAGACTCCGTTCTCAGGAACAATGGAGCGAGCAACCGACTTATTGGAAATCATACATACTGATGTGTGCGGTCCGATGAGTGTTGAGGCTCGCGGTGGCTATCGTTATGTTCTCACCCTCACTGATGATTTAAGTAGGTATGGGTATATTTACTTAATGAAACACAAGTCTGAAACCTTTGAAAAGTTCAAGGAATTTCAGAGTGAGGTTGAAAATCAACGTGACAGGAAAATCAAGTTTCTGCGATCAGATCGTGGAGGAGAATACTTGAGTCACGAGTTTGGGGCACATTTAAGAAAATGTGGAATAGTTTCACAACTCACGCCGCCTGGAACACCTCAGCGTAATGGTGTGTCCGAACGTCGTAATCGCACTCTGTTAGATATGGTGCGATCTATGATGTCTCTTACCGATTTACCGCTTTCTTTTTGGGGCTACGCTTTAGAGACTGCCGCATTCACTTTAAATAGGGCTCCATCGAAATCCGTTGAGACGACACCGTATGAATTATGGTTTGGGAAGAAACCTAAGCTGTCGTTTCTAAAAGTTTGGGGATGCGATGCTTATGTCAAGAAACTTCAACCTGAAAAGCTCGAACCCAAATCGGAAAAATGCGTCTTCATAGGATACCCAAAAGAAACTATTGGGTACACCTTCTACCTCAGATCCGAAGGCAAGATCTTTGTTGCCAAGAATGGGTCCTTTCTGGAGAAAGAGTTTCTCTCGAAAGAAGTGAGTGGGAGGAAAGTAGATCTTGATGAAGTATTACCTCTTGAACCGGAAAATGGCGCAACTCAAGAAAATGTTCCTGAGGTGCCTGCACCGATTAGAGAGGAAGTTAATGAAAATGATCAAAATACTTCTGATCAAGCCCCTACTGAAATTCGAAGGTCCACAAGGACACGTTCCGCACCAGAGTGGTACGGCAACCCTGTCTTGGAAATCATGCTGTTAGACAATGGTGAACCTTCGAACTATGAAGAAGCGATGGCGGGCCCGGATTCCGACAAATGGCTGGAAGCCATGAAATCCGAGATAGGATCCATGTATGAAAACAAAGTATGGACTTTGACTGACTTGCCCGTTGAGCGGCGAGCCATAGAAAATAAATGGATCTTTAAGAGGAAGACAGACGCGGATGGTAATGTGACCATCTATAAAGCTCGGCTTGTCGCTAAGGGTTATCGACAAGTTCAAGGGGTTGACTACGATGAGACTTTCTCACCGGTAGCGAAGCTGAAGTCCGTCCGAATCATGTTAGCAATTGCCGCATTCTATGATTACGAAATATGGCAAATGGACGTCAAAACGGCATTCCTTAATGGTTTCCTTAAGGAAGAATTGTATATGATGCAGCCGGAAGGTTTTGTCGATCCTAAGAATGCTGACAAAGTGTGCAAGCTCCAACGCTCGATTTATGGGCTGGTGCAAGCATCTCGGAGTTGGAACATTCGCTTTGATGAGATGATCAAAGCGTTTGGGTTTACACAGACTTATGGAGAAGCCTGCGTTTACAAGAAAGTGAGTGGGAGCTCTGTAGAATTTCTCATATTATATGTAGATGACATACTGTTGATGGGAAATGATATAGAACTCTTGGACAGCATCAAGGCCTACTTGAATAAAAGTTTTTCAATGAAGGACCTTGGAGAAGCTGCTTATATATTAGGCATCAAAATCTATAGAGATAGATCGAGACGCCTCATAGGTCTTTCACAAAGCACATACCTTGATAAGATATTGAAGAAGTTCAATATGGATCAATCCAAGAAGGGGTTCTTGCCTGTGTTGCAAGGTATGAAATTGAGCTCAGCTCAATGTCCGACCACGGCAGTAGATATAGAAGAGATGAGCATCATCCCCTATGCCTCAGCCATAGGTTCTATTATGTATGTCATGCTGTGTACCAGACCTGATGTAAACCTTGCCGTAAGTTTGGTAGGAAGGTACCAAAGTAATCCCGGCAAGGAACACTGGACAGCGGTCAAGAATATCCTGAAGTACCTGAAAAGGACTAAGGAAATGTTTCTCGTTTATGGAGGTGACGAAGAGCTCGTCGTAAAGGGTTACATCGACGCTAGCTTCGACACAGATCTGGATGACTCTAAGTCACAAACCGGATACATGTATATTTTGAATGGTGGGGCAGTAAGCTGGTGCAGTTGCAAGCAAAGCATCGTGGCGGGATCTACATGTGAAGCGGAGTACATGGCAGCCTCGGAGGCAGCACATGAAGCAATATGGGTGAAGGAGTTCATCACCGACCTAGGAGTCATACCCAATGCGTCGGGGCCGATCAAGCTCTTCTGTGACAACACTGGAGCTATTGCACTTGCCAAGGAGCCCAGGTTTCACAAGAAGACAAGGCACATCAAGCGTCGTTTCAACTCCATTCGTGAAAATGTTCAAGATGGAGACATAGAGATTTGTAAAGTACATACGGACCTGAATATAGCAGATCCGTTGACTAAACCTCTCCCTAGAGCAAAACATGATCAACACCAGAATTCCATGGGTGTTCGATTCATCACAATGTAACTAGATTATTGACTCTAGTGCAAGTGGGAGACTGTTGGAAATATGCCCTAGAGGCAATAATAAAAGCATTATTATTATATTTCCTTGTTCATGATAATTGTCTTTATTCATGCTATAATTGTGTTATCTGGAAATCGTAATACATGTGTGAATAATAGACATCAACATGTCCCTAGTGAGCCTCTAGTTGACTAGCTCGTTGATCAACAGATAGTCATGATTTCCTGACTATGGACACTGGATGTCATTGATAACGAGATCACATCATTAGGAGAATGATGTGATGGACAAGACCCAATCCTGAACATAGCACAAGATCGTATAGTTCGTTTGCTAGAGTTTTGCAATGTCAAAGTATCTTTTCCTTAGACCATGAGATCGTGTAACTCCCGGATACCGTAGGAGTGCTTTGGGTATGCCAAACGTCACAACGTAACTGGGTGACTATAAAGGTAGACTACGGGTATCTCCGAAAGTGTCTGTTGGGTGACATGGATCAAGACTGGGATTTGTCACTCCGTATGACGGAGAGGTATCACTGGGCCCACTCGGTAATGCATCATCATAATGAGCTCAGAGTGACCAAGTGTCTGGTCACGGGATCATGCATTACGGTACGAGTAAAGTGACTTGCCGGTAACGAGATTGAACGAGGTATTGGGATACCGACGATCGAATCTCGGGCAAGTAACATATCGATAGACAAAGGGAATAGCGTACGGGGTTGATAGAATCCTCGACATCGTGGTTCATCTGATGAGATCATCGTGGAGCATGTGGGAGCCAACATGGGTATCCAGATCCCGCTGTTGGTTATTGACCGGAGAGTCGTCTCGGTCATGTCTGCTTGTCTCCCAAACCCGTAGGGTCTACACACTTAAGTTTCAGTTACGCTAGGGTTGTAGGGATATGTATATGCAGTAACCCGAATGTTGTTCGGAGTCCCGGATGAGATCCCGGACATCACGAGGAGTTCCGGAATGGTCCGGAGGTAAAGATTTATATATGGGAAGTCCTGTTTCGGGCATCGGGACAAGTTTCGGGGTTATCGGTATTGTACCGGGACCACCGGAAGGGTCCCGGGGGTCCACCGGGTGGGTCCACCTGTCCCCGGGGGGGCACATGGGCTGTAGGGGATGCGCCTTGGCCTAATGGGCCAAGGGCACCAGCCCCACATAGGCCCATGCGCCTAGGGTTTGAAAGGGGATGAGTCCTAGGAGGGGAAGGCACCTCCTAGGTGCCTTGGGGGGGAGGGAAACCCCCCTTGGCCGCCGCACCCCCTAGGAGATTGGATCTCCTAGGGCCGGCCACCCCCCTTTGGCCCTCCTATATATAGTGGGGGAGAGGAGGGACTTGATACCTGAACGCCTTGGCCTTTGGTTGCCTCCTTCTCCCTCCCCAACACCTCCTCCACCTCCATAGTGCTTAGCGAAGCTCTGCCGGAGTACTGCAGCTCCATCAACACCACGCCGTCATGCTGCTGCTAGTGCCATCTCCCTCAACCTCTCCTCCCTCCCTTGCTGGATCAAGAAGGAGGAGACGTGGCTGTTCCGTACGTGTGTTGAACGCGGAGGTGCCGTCCGTTCGGCGCTGGTCATCGGTGATTTGGATCACGTCGAGTACGACTACATCATCACCGTTCTTTTGAACGCTTCCGCTCGCGATCTACAAAGGTATGTAGATGCATCTAATCACTCGTTGCTAGATGAACTCCTAGATGATCTTGGTGAAACGAGTAGGAAAATTTTTGTTTTCTGCAACGTTCCCCAACACCACCTGCCCCGGAGGGCCCTATGGGCTGTATGTGGAAGGGAAGTGGGCTGGGCGCCATCCCCTCCCTAGGGCCCATGCGCCTAGGGTTTGGGGGAACCCTAAGGGGGGCGCCCCCTTGGCTTGGGGGGCAAGCCCCGTCCCCTTGGCCGCCACCCCCCACCCCCCCCCCTCTAGATCTCATCTAGAGGGGCCGGCCCCCTTCCCCCTTCGCCCTATAAATAGAGGGGAGGAGGGAGGACAGCCGCACCACATACAAGGCGCAACCCTCCCCCTCTCCAACACCTCCTCCTCCTTCTGCGGTGCTTGGCGAAGCCTTGCCGGAGTACCACGCTGCTCCAACACCACCACGCCGTCGTGCTGCTCCTGGAGTTATCTTCCCTAACCTCTCCCTCTCTCCTTGCTGGATCAAGGCATGGGAGACATCATTGGGTTGCACGTGTGTTGAACACGGAGGCGCCGTTGTTCGGCGCTTAGATCGGAATCAACCGCGATCTGAATCGCTGCGAGTACGACTCCTTCATCCGCGTTCTTACAACGCTTCCGTTTCATGATCTTCAAGGGTATGAAGATGCACTCTCCTCTCTCTCGTTGCTAGTCTCTCCATAGATTGATCTTGGTGATGTGTAGATTTTTTTTTTTAATTTCTGCAACGATCCCCAACAATGGCAGCCCCACTGGTTCACCAAAAATTGCAGAGAAATCATCGACCACTTGTTGTATGTTGTCTGGTACTGCATCCGGATTGCCTTCTTCAGAGGAGGGTGCACACACATACACCATATGCGTAATAGCTCCTGTTCTACACAGATTCTGCAATTGAAATGCGTTGATCATTGAATACTCTGAAGATTGGGCTTCATGACCTTGCAGATGAGTGACACCGTCCGGGGTTTTGATCTCAATGAGTTTGGCACACCAGTCTACTGTCATAGGGTTGTTTGCTTCCATCCAGTACATTCCCGGGATGGGATCGTAAGTGCCGAGCGCCAGGATCTTCATATCCGTGATGAATTCACTGCCTAGTGTGCACCACGCACAAGCTGGCAGTTCAGAGACACAGGCAAGCTCGCCCCCATCAGCGACACGAACCTTGCAAGCGCGTGGCAGAGGCCGTGCTCCTGACAGCTTCGCGGCGAGTGTGTGGTTGATGAAGGAGGTGGCGCTACCGGAGTCCACCGGCATGAGCACTTCCTGACCTTGAATCCATGTGCGTAGTTGGAATGCCTTTGCTGATACACCACCGGAAGGGGCCTGGCATGAGATCGCCATCACTGACTCAGTTATCGGGGCCGTGGGCGAGGAGTCGATGGTGTTGTCGATGCCGAAGAGCTCCAACAGCTCCTCCACGAAGTGGAGCTGCACGGATGTTCAGCAGACATGCTTGTGTCCCCATCGTTCGCCGCACTTGAAGCATAAGCCACACGCTCGGCGGTAGTCACACAGTGTCTTGAGTTTCGCCGTACCGGCGCGCGCCGCGTCGGTCCCTCGTAGATCCGTCGCGGGAGCGGCAAGTACTGGGTGCGCGGGAGGTGTTGGTGGCGGTGGGAGGGGCAAGGCCGAGCGCACCGTTGGTTCTGGTGGTCGCTGCAGAGACCCGAACACTCCTTCCACCACTTCTTCTTGCAGCAACACGAGCGCACATGCCATGTGCAGATCAGGTGGTCGCTGGACCAGCATGACAGCTCGAATATCCTTCCGCAGGCCCTCGACAAAATGGGTGAGAAAGTAAAATGGGTGAATAGAATCCGAATATGAGCTGAAATGATTAATGATCAATTCAAACTGTTCAATGTAATTTGTGACAGTGGTGGTTTGGCGGACAATGTAAAACTGTCAGATCAACATTTGATGCCGATCTCGCCCGAAACATGTGCACAAGAGAGATGTGAAGGACTCCCAGTCTAGCTCATCGAGTCACTTTTGAATCGACTGAAGCTAGATTCAAGCTGAACCGGAAAAATTGAGAGCTGCCATAGGAACCCAAAAAGACGGCAAAATTCCAAACATCTGAAAATATTGTTCACACAACGTTTTCCAGAGGTTTGGATTTTCGCCAGAGAACTGTGGAAAAGTGATCGATGGGTGGGCTTGACCCAATCCCGAGAGCAACTGACTGGCATGAGCAAACGGAGATAGGGCCAGAGACAAAGGGATCAAGGAATCGTACTGACCATATGCCGGGGGGGGGGGCGGCGCCACCGGAAAGGGCGCCGTCGAGGGCCCCCGAGGGTTGATGGTGACGCCATGGACATTAGGCCCTTGGGTGTTGCCAGTCGTGCCTGCCGAGGTGCCGATGTGGTCGCCCGGTGGCTGCAGTGGAGAGGGGCGCGGTTGCTGGTCCTCCGGATCCATCAGCAGTGGTTGTGGCGCTGCCTGTAGGGAAGCCACTGCGTCACTGAGATCCGCGACGCGGCGATCAAGATTTGGGTGCCAGCTTAGCAGATCGTCGATCTCCGTTGATGTGGTCTGTTGCGCCTTGGTGAGGCCATCGATGGTGGCCTCGATCTTGGTCTCAAAGCGGGTGAGAAAAGCAGAGACGTTGGGATCCATGGCTTCACGAGCGTGGTGGAGACCGCGCGTCTCGATGAGATGCGCCAGGGCAGAGCGGCGAGGGGTGGTGGTTGGTGTCTTTGATACCAGATGATAGGGCCAAGGTAGGGGAATCGATCTATTATGCTATCTGAAGTAGTAGCTATTACAGTCGATTACAAGAGCAGTGCTCGGATGGTAAGAATGAGGATGAACTAGGGTTCGAGGAAGGGAAAGTAGGTAGCCGCCATCGGGTTGTTTCTGATCCATTGTATGCCGATCACGTTGTCGCTGTAGGGTTAAGTAGAGTGTCGTTTGGCTGTGGCCCATTCTGGGCCCGTGTACCTTGGGTTGGGCTTCCTGGCGCGGCTAGGCCGCGCCTCCTCCTGGCGTTGCTCGCTGGCTCGCGGGTCCACACTGTCAGGGTCGCTAACAATTTTGGTGCAAGGAGTTTCTTTTATGGCATTCATTTTTGGTGCCTGCCCTGCAAGATCCTACTAAATACCATAAGCGTCTAGGTTTGCATCTTGTCTTTAGAAGCAACGACTTAAAAGCAACATCCTTGATATCAGTTGTCATACACTTTCATGATTTTAATGAGATTTTATATTCCTCGAAGAAAGAGGGGGGCAATGCGAGACCAAATGAAATGATGAAGGATTTTCGTGATTGTCTAGCAGAATGTGGCTTGGATGATATGGGGTTCATAGGCGACCCCTTTACATGGAGGAGAGGTGAGATTAGGGAACGTCTTGACCGTGCAGTATGTAATGTACAATGGGCGCATAAATTTCCTCGGGCGGCTGTGATTAATGAAAACCATGTACATTCTGACCACCGCCGTTAGTTTTGGATATGGATTATTTTGACGGTAATATGTTTAGGCCGCTGAATAGGGGTATTAAAAAATTTGAAGAAACTGTTAGTGAAATTGTCAAGACATCGTGTGAGAAGGCAAAGCTGGCTGGTATTGGCCCGACGCTCGCAGACAGGACCCGAGCAGTACACGCCGATCTACATTCCTGGGACCGTGAGATCTTGAAGGGACCGAAACAGAGAATTAATAAATTAAAAGAAGAGTTAGAGAAATTGAAACGTGGCCCAATGAATATAGATTCCCTTTCTAGGCAGAAAGAAATTGTAGTTCTCATTGAGAATCTGTTGGATCGGGAAGAGATTTTTTGGTTACAAAGAGGTAGAGCAAATTTGTTAATGCACGGAGACCGAAATACTTCCTTCTTCCATAATGCAGCTACTGCTAGGAAAAAGAGAAATAATGTCAAAAAACTTCTCGATGATTCTGGGGTCTGGCGACAAGATACGGAATTGAAGGATCATATCACAAAATATTTTAAAAAGCTTTTTACCTCAGAGATCGAGCAACCTAATCAGGATGTGTTATCACTGGTAAAGAGGAGAGTATCTACTGAGATGAACAATGCCCTCCTTTCTCCGTATACGGCTGATGATGTTCGTAAAGCCTTGTTCGACATTGGGGATTTGAAAGCCCCAGGGCCTGATGGGCTCCATGCTATTTTCTATAAAAGGTTTTGGCCAATGTTAGGAGATGATCTGATCGAGGAGGTTTTGAAAGCAGTAAACACTTGCACTATCCCATCTTGCTGGAATGATACTGCGATTGTGATGATACCAAAAGTCAATTCTCCGGAGAAGGTAACCCAGTTTAGACCAATTAGTCTGTGCAATGTGGTGTATAAAATTATTGCAAAAATGATTGCCTCTCGCCTAAAGGTGTTCCTACCAGATATTATTAGCCCAACTCAAAGCGCATTCGTTCCTGGAAGACTTATTACGGACAACGTATTGGTGGCATACGAATGCTTCCACACCATCAAGAAAAAGAGAGCAGGCAAAGAAGGATTATGTGCGATAAAATTGGATATGCATAAAGCTTATGACCGGGTTGAATGGCCTTTTCTCAAGGAGATTATGCTCAAACTTGGATTTCGTGAGGTGTGGGTAAATTTTATTATGGAGTGTGTTTCTACTGTTGAATATTGTACTCGGTTTAATGCGGAGGAGAGTGAAAGTTTTAAACCTACTAGGGGTCTGAGGCAAGGAGACCCGCTGTCTCCTTACCTGTTCCTCTTATGCACGGAGGATCTCACAGCTTTACTAACGCATGCAGAAGAAAATGGGAATATTTCAGGAGTAAAGGTTTGCAGAGATGCCCCATCTGTCACGAACCTTCTTTTTGCTGATGACTTTTTAATCCTTATGAAAGCAAATTTGCAAAGTGCGGAAACATTAAAATCAGTTCTAGATTCGTATTGTGCAGCTTCAGGGCAGATGGTCAGTGTCGACAAATCCAGCATCTTTTTTAGCCCTAATACGGGAGTGGACACTAGGGAACAAATGTGTACAATTCTCAATATAATGACTGAGGCCTTGAATGACAAATATTTAGGACTGTCGGCCAATGTGGGTTTAGATAAAACCGATTGTTTCCAATACTTAATTGATCGTATTGTTTAGAGAATTAGTGGCTGGAAGGAAAAACTTCTATCGGCTGGAGGAAAGGAGATTTTACTTAAAGCGGTTGTTCAAGCTATTCCCACCTATGCAATGTCGGTCTTTAAAATTCCTAAAAAAATTGCAAAGGAATTATTGACGCGATGACGCATTTCTGGTGGGGAGATGAGGACAACCAAAGGAGGATGCATTGGATGGCTTGGTGGAAAATGTGTGTACCCAAGAACCAAGGAGGAATGGGTTTTCGGGATATCCATTGTTTCAATTTGGCTATGCTTGCTAAACAGGCTTGGCGTCTTCTCGAGAATCCGGATTCTCTATGTGCTACTATTTTGAGAGTCAAATACTATCCTGACGGTGACTTGTTGAACACTGAACTAAAGAAGGGATCTTCCTTCACCTGGCAAAGTATTATGGCGGGTGTGAGCTCCCTAAAGCGTGGTCATATTTGGCGAGTGGGAAACGGGCAGAATATTGACATTTGGGAGGACGCATGGATTCCAAATTGTGCAAACCGCAAAACTGTTACCCCTAAGGGAGGCAAGTTGTTACGGAAGGTAGCAGATTTGATTGATCCAATCCTAAATAGTTGGGATGAAGATCTTCTCAGACAGACTCTATGGCCTATTGATGTTCAGCGAGTGCTTACGATCCCAATATCGCAACATGATATGTCAGATTTCATAGCTTGGAATTTCACAAAAAATGGGATTTTTTCGGTTCGGTCTGCTTATTTTGTGGAATGGGACCACCAATATGGGAACAAGTTACGACATACCAATGAGATGGGACGTACCATGGTCAATCCTATTTGGGCGAGGATTTGGAAACTTGCTTGTCCAGCAAAGGTTAAAATATTTATTTGGCGTACACTTCACGACACTATTTCGTGTCGTGTTAACTTAGCTAATAGACATGTGAAAGTCTCGCCTAAGTGTCCTGCCTGCTCATCTGGGCCAGAAGACACAAAACATTTGTTATTTCTATGTGACAGAGCAAAAGAAGTCTGGAGAAGACTAGGGATGGACGATATTATTGACAGAGCTTGTAAAATAGACTATGCGTGTGAGGCAATCTTGGAATATTTACTTTCATTACCAGATCAGGAACTATGTATTATGGGCACTCATAATGTGCGTGACATGATTGCCATATCAGCCTGGTACTTGTGGTGGGAAAGGCGCAAATTGGTATACAATAAGACTACTCAGAATGTACAACAGATATCCATGGGGATACGCGCTCTCGCTGCCAATTTTGTTAATGCCTCCTCGCCGAAGGCTTCCATTAAAAGAGGAGGATGGTCTAATCCCCCGACAGGATTTGTTAAACTTAACGTTGATGGTTCTTTTGATCACGATCTTCTCAGGGGTACGATCGGGGCTGTCTTAAGAGATAACAAAGGTAGGTTCATCGGTGGGGAAAATGGTAAGACTGACCGGTGTGCAGATGTGTTGATGGCTGAAGCTTTGGCGTTAAAATTTGGCCTATCGCTTGCGCAAAGGACGGGTTGTAATCACATAATTATTAACTCGGATAATATGGAGGTGATCGAGACCATGAACGAAGGAGGACGATCGTCGGGGGCAGCAGCTGCAATTTTTTATGACTGTTTTCACTTAGCTTGCGATTTTTCTATATCAAGATTCCAGCATTGTAATAGAGAAGCAAATAAAGTTGCTCATGAACTTGCCAAGTTGGCTAGATTTTCATTCATTTCTGATTGGTTTGAGGAACCACATAATGCAATTGTGCCAATCCTCATAAACGATGTAATGATTATTTCTAATGAATAAAGCTCGAACTTTCTTTAAAAAAAGTTGTCATACACTTTACATCAGGTGTTGATGTTATCACGGCAACATCAGGCTCCAAGAGCGACAAAGAGAGGCGGAGGGGCCATGTATGAAAAAAGAGGAGTACGAGGAGAGGTTTTCGGGTGCATTCGGGCTATCGGAGACCAACCTAACGGACGTCCGGGCCCGCCTACTCTGCCCCTAATTTGGGGCCTCTTTGGAGGATTTCAAATGTTCAGGCGTGTGCGGTCCAATAATGAGCACGCTGATTCCTTATTGCAACCATAAATTACTATCTCATATTTATTCTTGAAGTAAAATGGGGGTATACATTCAAAATCATGCATCAATGATATTTGAATGGATGGGGATTCGTGAGCTGTTCTTCTGAAAGGAGGTGAGCCCCCCTCCCCTCCCCCCCCGGCCGACCCCTCTCGCGATCGCGTCGCCCCCGCAGGCGGCCGGTCGCGCACCGATCTCTCCCCCCTCCAGCCCCCTCTCCCCTTCCTCCCCGTCGCCGTCGCTGGCGCCTGCAGCCGGCCTGGCCCTGGGGATGCTGGTGGCAGCGGCCGTGCTGACCTTCCCCTCCTGGTGGCTCTCTGGCGTGGGGCGGAGCTACCACGGGGGGAAGGGGAGGGTGCTCCTAGGCGACGGTGGTCTAGCTGGTGGCAGAATTCCTCGTCGCAGAGCGGGCGGGCAGCTGGGCGGCGGCGCCGTCATTACGGCGGGGTGGCGCTGCGGCACGTCCTAGCGGCGGCACTCGGCCCAGATCTAGGCCTTACGGGGCCCATCTGGACCTGGGCGGGCAGGCGGCAGGGCGGGTCGGCGGCGTGATTCCCGGGAGGCGGGGGAGCGGCGCTGCGCGATGGGGTGCTGGCAGCGCCGACGCCAGCCTGCTGTAGCACGGCCGTCGGGGCTTAGTGGGCCTGTTTCGGGCCTGGCCAGACCTGGGGTGGCCTGGTATGCCCCGCTGCCGTGTACGGTCGGCTACCGTGACGGTGTTGGCGGCACGGGCTTCTCGCATGACGGAGGTGGGGGTGGTTCCCTTCCGCTTGGCCTTGGTGCTACTGCTCTCGTCGTGTGACGCTCTCTCCGGTCTTCTCGGCCTCGTGTTGGTGCTCGTAGTGAGACGGCATGGGTGGCGGCGCAAGCGCGATGGCGCATTGGACGGTGGTTTGGATGGTAGACTCCGGATGGGCTGTGGTGTTTGGTGTGTAGGAGAAATCCTTGCCGGTTCGTCCGGCTCCGATGCGGTGACACCGACGGGTGCCACTATTCCTTCTTGAAGGGTGTTGGTGATAGCCATCCCCCACTTTCCTCCGCTACCGGGGGAAACCTTAGGACTCGTGCGGGCAACAGCGCCGTCGACGTCGCATACCTTCTTGGAGGTGCTGCTTGGTACGCGGCACTCGGAGCCTCGGGCTGTGGTGGGGCTTTTTCGAAGGGCGCAGCGGTGGCGGGCCTTCCTCGCTTTGTCGAGCTGCCGTTGTTGGCATTTGTTTCTTCTTCTTTTCTGTCTTTGGGCTTGTTGTGCTGCGACGCTCGCCCCAGCGTCGCGATGTGTACAATGTTGGTTGGTGCTTTGAATACAAAGCGGAGGGAACCCCTTTTTGGGTAATGATATTTGGATTATCTAAAATATTTGCTTGTACAAAAGTTATGTGTAAATATCCAAAGTACACCTGCAGGATTGGGTGATCCCCAGTTAATGAACAAAGTTATCTACCATTTGAAACCAAGTTTAATGACCAAGGTTATCTACATTCGGTTAAACCAAATTTAAATCAAATAGATTCCTCCCAACATCTCCCACTTGGTTAAACCCTGTCTACCATTTTAAACCAAGTTTAATAAGGTTATCTACATGCATCAAAATTTTGTGCCAACCACCACAGGTTATTCATGCACAAGAAACTGGAAGCATATTAAGGACAGTATAATCGAGCCAAAAGCGAGCTCTCTCACGCCCTCAACCATTTTGGCCATCAGATCTTGAGTCAGGGTCATTTTTGGCCGTTAGATGTGCCTCCATCGCGTGTGTTTTTTCCTGGCCCAGTTGTCCTAAGGGGCTGCTACTCCAGGAGCTAAATCTGAGATACGTGGTTCACTGGGCCTTGGAGAAGGCCCATATAGCTGAGAGAGAGAGAGAGAGAGAGAGAGAGAGAGAGAGAGAGAGATTGGCCGACGCGGGGATCAGATTTAGCCGGCACGAGCGATGCGTGAGACGTGGGAATCCGTCGATCGAGCCGACGCGGGTGATTCGTCTGCGAGGGAGAAAAGAGGGGATCCAGCCGACGCTGGCGAGCAGTCGAGCGGAAAGGGGATGCAAAGCTGCCGAGCGGCCGTGCGCGTCTCCCCGGCTGATGCGGAAACGGTATGCGAAGCTGATCCGTCGGCGGTTGATGCGACCAGTAGATCTTCCGTTTCTCAAATCCATTAATGGTTTTGAAGGTGCACCATTTATCTCGCCGCATGTCTACGTACGTACATAATCTCTGCCCCTTGCGCTTTCTCCTTCCTCAAATATCTGGCAAACGCACCTGTACAATTTTCTCTTTTATCATGTTATTCTATTTTTTTTGGATTTTACTTTGAATCTATGTCTTTTTTCGATCTCAGATTTCTACAGGTGCTATCAGATACTAATTGATCGAAATTTGTTCGGACAATTGGGGAAAGGTTTTGGTTCTGGTATACTGGTTTGCAAGTGAAGGTTTGAGAATTGGAGAATTGGGGAAGGTTTGTTCAATGAAGGTTGGTCACCAAGCCATCAATTCTGCTTTGCAAGTACACCGGATGGTTCAAATGGGGGCGACATGCTATTGATATTCACGCCTGCTATGTGCCCTTCCCCTCACCACCAGGCAAGATTCAAAGGTATTGAATCTCGGCTCCTCCACTACTGCTCGTTGCCCTTTCGAGGCTCGATTTTTTCCTTAATCGTCTCTGTTTGTATTTCCACCTTAATTTGGCTAAGGATTAACAGGATCTTTCCACCTTAATTTGGCTAAGGATTAACAGGATCCTTGTATGTGTTGATTGCCCGGGATGTGGTGCTGCAAAATAAATGCCCAGTTCGTCCAATGAGTAAGATAGGTGCCCTCCGGATCATGTTTCTTTGTTGTGATAAGACCTTATACGCCATGTATTTAGATTTCCTGAAACCCTGTGATTAGGACGGTCTTGTCCTCGGCACACCGCTGTACCTGCACGCATGCACACCCACAAATTAGATCCACACATAATGTGAGTTCGGTCGGAACAAACATGCATGAGCCGTGGACACAAGGCACTCACACCATGTATTACGCCAACGTCTCTGTGTGTGCAATGCACATTTACATATCTAGCTCATCGCATGCATACGATGTGAGATCACACACATTTAGGTCGCATTCTTCTCCTTTATCTGTATTCCCCTACTCAAGTCCATTAGATGATTTCCTTATTTATTTCCATGACTTTGCTTATTGCTTCTTATTATAAAAATAGCTAGAAATGCTAAGTTACGGGATTGACAGTGTTGTGAGCTCCAGATTCATCAAGGCGTCGGAGCGAGCAACGAGTTCTCCTGTATTTTTTTATAGTGAATGTACGATTCTTTCCTGCCATGATGCCAAGTTAGAACCTAACTATTTGATGCTGTCATCTAATGCGTTATGGTAAGTTGTATAAACTAGACGGATTACATCAATTCATATTGTTTCATTCATTGCCGCTGTCTGAAGCAATATGTAGATGTATTAATGTTTGGTGTGTGCCAATCCAAGAGGAGATACATTGTTAGTGCTGCCAGCTAGCTGATCAGAATTGAAAAGTCAGTGACTGATCAGTCATGGTGTAAAAATATTTGATAAGTGTCCCCTTGGTCCATGATATGAGTAGTTATTTAAAGAGAAAAGTGTGTTTTTGGTCCTTCAAGTTCCCAGAAAGTCTAGACTTGGTCCCTCAAGATTTTTTGGTCTACTTTTGGTCCCTCAAGTTTCAAAACCGGATAAGTTTGGTCCTAAACCAGATTTTGAGGGCGTTGACCGGGTCAAAACCGCCCGATGAACAGTAAATGCGATTTTTTTTCTAGAAAAACTTCAAAAAACTGTAATTTTTTGGGGTTCAATATGCTTACATGCGCAAGGTGTGCCCAAATTTTCATGCTCTTTCGACACTCGAGGAGCTCGTGGCAAAAAAAATATCTACATGTTTTTTTGATTTTGTTTTGATATTTTTTAATTTACTACTCATCAGGCAGATATTTTTTTTTCCACGAGCTCCTCGAGTGTCGAAAGAGCACGAAAATTTGGGCGCACCTTGCGCATGTAAGCATATTGACCCCAAAAAAAAGTCAGATTTTTTTGAAGTTTGTTTGAAAAAATTTGCATTTACTGTTCATTGGGCGGTTTTGACCCGGTCAACGCCCTCAAAATCTGGTTTAAGACCAAACTTGTCCGGTTTTGAAACTTGAGGGACCAAAAGTAGACCTAAAAATCTTGAGGGACCAAGTCTAGACTTTTTGGGAACTTGAGGGACCAAAAACACACTTTTCTCTTATTTAAATAGCGCACTAAGAAAATTTCAAAATAAGCATCCCCTAAACAGGCTAGCTAACATATAAAAGTACAAAGATAAATTGTCAGCTTTTGCTCTTCTTTGAAGTTAAGATTTTACCTCATTATGTATCCTTTTGTATACCTCATTATATATCTTTTTGTATAGTTTTGTTTCATGATAAAGAGTCTATTCTGGAAAATGGTACAAGAGTAATCTGATTCATATGTAGAAGATAAAAGAGGAGCTCTAAAAGGATTTTCCATAGAGTTGCAAATGTTGAAGGCATCTTGTGGACGGCAACATGGACCAAGAGATCTTCTAAACTACATTCTGTATAAAGAACTTACTAAAGTGGATGAGGATTTGTGGCACCGATGTGCTCCACCCAATATCCACACCTCACGTTACTATAGCTGGATCAGGGCATTAAATGCCTAAATCATTTCCAAATCAGAGATACGCCCGGGATACATCTGCTGAATACCATCCCACTAGGCCCATCTTTAAATGATTCATGTACGTTCGAGCAGCTGCAGTTAAGTCTGCTTGTAGGGGTACTTGAACCAAGGTCTGTTGTGAATCGTGGAGAACCAGGTTACGAGTATAAATTCAATGCAGTAAATGGAGCAGACCAGGGTTTGAAACACTCGGTGTTAGGCATTAGTGAGTGACATAGCAATTCAGTCAGTAACTTTCAGGTAACATATTGTCTATTTATTGCTGACAGTCACTAGAAATGTCTATTTATGATCAGATAGCAAAATAGTCTGGGACTTTCAGAGAACAAATCTATAAATTTTTTATCACATAGCAATTGAGACAGTGTCTAGTAAAATTCAGAATTTCAGTACTGAATTAGCAAGCGCGAAACAAAGCTGAAATGAACAATTTCACATAGAGAGTGCCAAAGTGGATTGTGAAAATGGGGAATCATAGATGCCTGGTAATCTGGTTTCGGTACATCAAGATAACTAATTATTACATTGCCAAATGACCAAGCTCGTACTAGTGGAACTGTCACGCATACATGATGGCAAACACATGCCAGTACAGGTTCGATACCGATGTCCGTCGGCAGTTCTTCATGCAGAGATGGAGAACCCCTGCTAGGTTGAGGATGCCGATGAGGAGGATCCAAATTAGGGGGGCTCGGCTGTTCCTAGCTTCACTCGGTGCGGGGATGAACAGCCTGGGCTACTTCGCACGAAGGACCTCGAGGCAGACAGATTGAAAATATAGGAAACTTTTCAGAGAGAAAAAAATGAGGAAAGAAAATGAAACAATCGAAAAGAAACCTCGAAAGAAAAATCTAATCTCGTAAGATTCCAGGAAACCTCGAGAGAGAAATTGAGGAAAGAAATATTTCAGAGAGAAAAAAAACGAGGAAAGAAAATGCCTTGGTGAAGAGCTCGCCAGATTGGTCCTTGCCTGGTCGCCGGCTTTCATCCCCGAAGTCTCAACCCGTGCCAAATCTGCAGTGACAGCTCATCGCCGTCATGCTTCCACAGCAACCGGATTCATGGGTGGCCGTGTGCAGGGTGGCGTGGGAGGTTGGATCTGTCGGTGCCTGGGGGCGATGTAGCAGCAGAGCTTCGTCCCGAGCACCGGTGACGCGTGGGTGGCGTTGGAGGAAGTGCCAGGCCGTACAGGAGGCGTGCCAGACCATACAGGAGGCGGTGCTAGCCGTGGTTGGCCCCGCGGGTTGAGAAGGGGCACGGCGGGGAGGGCCGGAGCACGGCGGGGCGGGCCGGAGCACGGCGGTTGCTCGCCGGGACGGAGGGAAGCAAAGGGATCGCGACGCGGGGCTAGTAAATGGCGGTGGTGCGGGCGTGGGAGGGAGATAACGATGGGAGCGATTACAGCGAGGAGAGCAGAGAAATAGTGCAAGGCGGCTGCAAATATTAACACGGTAACAGACAGTTAATGCGGTGGGTCCAGCTCATACATAGATATACGGAAGTTTCCTTCAGAGATACAACAGCGATACAAAACTTAATACAAAGCATTTAAAGCCAACGATCCGAATCTGCATGCATAGGAATGGTGGTGATGTCAGGGGATGGAGCACCTAGGTGCTCCTGTGTATTTTCCTTACTAAAGTCGGCTATAATGTGTAAGTTGTAATGCATCTTGTGAGGCATGGGTCCTTTTGTCATGAGATTATTTTGATATTCCAGCTTGGATGTTATATTCTCATTATTCATGATCAGGATGACCGGTGATGAGATTTAAAATGTCTTCTATTTTCAAGTCATGTTAATGTTCATTATTAGTGTCAGCAAATGGTAAACTTTGATAACAACATTATGGATGAGACATGAGAATTTAGGAATATGTGATTGAATGGCCTTGAAAAAATCATCGGAAAAATATATGACATGAGGGCTAACTTTTCTTGTTTTTGCTTGGACTTAGGGGAAAATAGGTTCCATGTGCTGAAGATAGCTTCCAGGGTTCCCTAAAAATACTTCCAGGGAAAATCTTATTGTATTTTCTTGTTCTTTGATTCCACAATAAATCAGGTTATGCTAAACATAGCTCCAGGGCAATCATTTTTTCTGCTTTCCTTCCCCAATTCTAATGTGACTGATGAGAAAGTCTCTATGAGACCAATCATCCTTTGAAACCTCTATATACATGCAACCACAACGCACTATTGTGAGCCAGTTTATGCCTTCATGTTAAATAAGATTATCTTTATATATTTGTGAATCAATATTGCGTAAAATAGATGGGCGCGGCAACGCGCGCCATCAATGATCTAGTAAGCACTAAGACCAGCAGAAAAAGGATAAAGAGAGCGATAATTGAAAGTTATTTCAGTTGTAACTTGCTTCCATGAGAACAGCAAAGTAGAAAGCAACAGTACTCCCAGTACAACAGAGTATACCAGAAACCAATACAACGCAAGTTCATAATTACGTCAATGTAATGAATCATTTTGAGAAGTATACGTAAGAAACTTCTTCAAGTGATAGTAAAGAAAAGCCCAACTGAACTATCCCAAAGCCGCTCGCGTCGCTCTCCAGGAGGGGGCGACTCGGGCGAAACCTTGCGCGCCGCCGCCCCCCTCCACTTAGCCCCCGCCCCCCTCGCCGCCGTGGCGCATCTCCGCCGGGCAAAGCCCGTGCGGCAGCCGGCGGCGGCGGGCCTCTCCTTGCTCTGCCGTGCGCGATGGACGGCCCTGGACGGCTCGGCGTGCTTCGCGGGGCCGCGCGCCGGGGCGGATCTGGCCTCCTGGCCTCTTCTGCTGCGCGGTGGCGCTGGGCGCTGGGGCGGCGGCCCTAGACTGCGGCAGCGTCGTCCTCCCCTCCTCCTCGCAGTGGAGTCGTGGCGGCGTGCCGGTTGGCGGTGGATGCGGGCTTCGTGCCCGGATCCGGCGGGGCGCAGGCCGTCGGTGGGATGCGGCGGCGATGGCCGTCCTGGGCCGCGCGGGCGGCAGGGCGGACATGCGTGGTGGTGGGCCGGCGGCTCGGGGCGGCCGTGGGTGGATCTGGAGCTGCAGCTTCTGGCCTCCCTGGCTTGGCGGAGCTGTTTGGCGGAGCCGGCCCTCTGGGAAGGTGTTGTGGTGTGCCCCGGCCGGCGTGGTGCCGGTTTTGGGCTGCTGGGCACCCCGGGTTGTGGCCTCTGCATGGTGCGGGTGGTCCTGCCGGGGGCTGTGTTCGCGGCGCTACTTCCTCCCAGACCCAGCTTGTGGAGCGTGGTAGGCTGCAATGGTTTCTGCAACCGGTGGTGGTTGGCGGCGGCGTGCTGCTTTGCGTGCTTGGTCACGTGGCTTGGGCGAGGACAGTCGGCATGTTGCCGGAGACGGTTTGCTGGGCAGGCTGTGGTGAGGATGGACTTGGTGAGCTCCGGGCGAAAGCCTAGCTCGACCTCGGTCGTTGCCGGCGTCGACGGCGTCCTAGGACGCCGTTCCCTCCTTGGAGGCGTCGTCGTGGAGCCCCTTCACCACCATTGTCGCCTCGGTCTCGGGCTCTCCGGGTGAAAACCCAAGTTTCAACCTTGGTCGGAGCGGACGTCGGCGGCGTACTTGTCGCTTCCCTCTTGGGGGGGCGACGCCTTGGAGGTCTGGTCCTTCGTCATGCCGCGTTGGCTCGGGTGGCTTTGCGGGTTCATCGTCGGCTAGGCGTGTGCGCGGCCTCGGGGCCGGTGAGGAAGTCGGAGCGGCGGCTCCGGAGAACAAGGTTGTGGAGTGTCAGATCTGGTCGCGCGGGCGGCAGCGTCGTCGGCTCAGGTGGAGCGCGGCCTCGGGGCCGGCAGGGAAGTCGGAGCGGCGGCTCCGGAGAGCACCTCTGTGCTGTGGAGTGTCGGTTCTGGTCGCGTGGACGGCAGAGTCGTCAACTGGTGTGGAGTGCGGCCTCGGGGCCGACGTGTGTGAGTTTAAGTGGTTTGTAAGCCGGAGTGGCGGCTCCGGATCGTGTGGTGGGGTGGCAACTCTGGTCGTGTGGGCGACAGGGAAGTCGGCTCGTTAGGTACGCAGCCCCGGGGCTGGTGTGTGTCGATGTATCGGTTTTCGGCTAGTTTTTCTTATAAACTGGTCAATTCTCTTCCTCTTAATGCAAAGGCAGAGCTCCTGCTGTTTCCTCGGGAAAAAAAAAAGCAATTCGAAATTTTGTTCCGGCAAGCTTGGAGGTCTCAGTGACAGTTGAAGCATATTTTAAAATGTGTCTGCTTTACAGATGTTTGTTTTTGCGGAATAGTCTGCTTTACAGAGGTTGCTATGGAGGGTTTAAAACAGGTTAAATTTGAGTCTCTTTGCAGAGTTTTCTCCGGAAGTAATGGAGGTAGTAAGAGCAAAGTATAAGGATTGGTGGCTAACTAATTCCATCTTCGCTCTTCCAAAATCATATCAGTGATGCATGCTTTCTCATGATTACAGCAGGACTTGATAATAGTCTTGTTGGCGATGCTCGACCAAATAGTATTGGGGATCTAACAAGCTCGACCACACAAATGGCTTTCATGCCCTACACTATTCATAACGGAATTTAGTGATGGTTGTGTGTGGAATGGCTGCTAAGAAGACTCTACGTAACAAGGTCGATGGTGGCGAAAGAACCGTCCTTCAATAATGTACATTAGTCCAGTCACAAAATGTACATTAGTCCAGTCACAAAATACAAGTACGAATCTGTCTAAGACATCTTATTCAATGTACATTAATCTAGTCTGCATTATTTACTATGATAGCATGCCCCCATGGCCCCATGTGCTTCTTCTATTCCGCATCCCCCAGCCCAGGTGCTGCTGTCAAAGCGTGTTACTCTGATGACACACGGTCATATATTTTCCGTCGGTTGCCTGGTTTGGTTTGCAGCACCAGGAAACACGCCGAGCCAAGTGTAATTAATCAAGGATGCACGCTAATATCAACAAAATGTCTATGAGACTAGAGCGTAGATGAATTTTTCTTTGGGTTCTCCACTGGCTAGCGGTTCAGGCCGTGGAAGATATTTTGTTGCAAGGAGTTTCTTTTATGGCATTCATTTTTGGTGCCCGCCCTGCAAGATCCTACTAAATACCATAAGCGTCTAAGTTTGCATCTTGTCTTTAGAAGCAACGACCTAAAAGCAACATCCTTGATATCAGTTGTCATACACTTACATCAGGTGTTGCTGTTATCACGGCAGCATCAGGCTCCAAGAGCGACAGAGAGAGAGGAGAAGGAGGGGCCATGTATGAAAAAAGAGGAGTACGAGGAGAGGTTTTCGGGTGCATTCGGGCTATCGGAGACCAACCTAACAGACGTCCGGGCCCGCCTACTCTGCCCCTAATTTGGGGCCTCTTTGGAGGATTTCAAATGTTCAGGCGTGTGCGGTCCAACACTGATTCCTTATTGCAACCATAAATTACTATCTCATCATTTATTCTTGAAGTAAAATGGGGGTATACGTTCAAAATCATGCATCAATGATATTTGAATGGTTGGGGATTCGTGAGCTGTTCTTCTGAAAGGAGGTGAGCCCCCCCTCCCCCCGCCGACCCCTCTCGCGACCGCGTCACCCCCGCGGGCGGCCGGTCGCGCGCTGATCGCTCCCCCTCGAGCCCTCCTATCCCCTTCCTCCCCGCCGCCGTCGCTGGCGCCCGCGGCCGGCCTGGCCCCGGGGACGCTGGTGGCGACGGCCCTGCTGACCTTCCCCTCCTGGTGGCTCTCCGATGCGGGGCGGAGCTGCACCGGGGGGAGGGGGGGTGCTCCTTGGCGGCGGCGGTCTAGCTGGTGGCAGAGTTCCTCGTCGCAGAGCGGGCGGGCAGCTGGGCGGCGGCGCCGTCATTGGCGGCGGGGTGGCGCTGCGGCACGTCCTGGCGGCGCCGCTCGGCCCAGATCTAGGCCCTACGGGGCCCATCTGGACCTGGGCGGGCAGGCGGCGGGGCTGGTTGGCGGCATGATTCCCGGGAGGCGGGGGAGCAGCGCTGCGCGACGGGGTGCTGGCAGCGCGACGCCAGCCTGCTGCAGCACGACCATCGAGGCTTAGCGGGCCGTTTCGGGCCTAGCCCTGGGGTGGCCTGGTATGCCCCGCTGCGATGTCTGGTCGGCTACCGCGATGGTGTCGGCGGCGCGGGCTTCTCCCACGATGGAGGTGGAGGTGGTTCCCTTTCGCTCAGCCTTGGTGCTGCTGCTCTCGTCGCGTGGCGCTTCTTTTCGGTCTTCTCGGCCTCGTGTTGGTGCTCGTAGTGAGACGGCATGGGTGGCAGCGCAATCGCGATGGCGCATTGGGCGGTGGTTTGGATGGTAGGCTCCGGATGGACTGTGGTGTTTGGTGTGCGGGAGAAATCCTTGCCGGTTCGTCCGGCTCCAATGCGGTGACACTGATGGGTGCCACCATTCCTTCTTGAAGGGTGTTGGTGGTAGCCATCCCCCACTTTCCTCCGCTACCGGAGGAAACCCTAGGACTCGTCCGGGCAGCAGCGTCGTCGGCGTTGCATACCTTCTTGGAGGTGCTGCTTGGTACGTGGCACTCGGAGCCTCGGGCTGTGGTGGAGCGTTTCCGGAGGGCGCAGCGGTGGCGGGCCTTCCGCGCTTTGTCGAGCTGCCATTGTTGGCATTTGTTTCTTCTTCTTTTCTGTCTTTGGGCTTGTTGTGCTACTCGCCCCAGCGTCTCAATGTGTACAATGTTGGTTGGTGCTTTGGAATACAAAGCGGGGAACCCTTTTTCGGTAATGATATTTGGATTATCTAAAATATTTGCTTGTACAAAAGTTATGTGTAAATATCCAAAGTACACCTGCAGGATTGGGTGATCCCCAGTTTAATGAACAAGGTTATCTACCATTTGGAACCAAGGTTAATGAACAAGGTTATCTACATTCGGTTAAACCAAGTTTAAATCAAATAGATTCCTGCCAACATCTCCCATTTGGTTAAACCCTGTCTACCATTTTAAACCAACTTTAATAAGGTTATCTACATGTATCAAAATTTTGTGCCAACCACCACAGGTTATTCGTGCACAAGAAACTGGAAGCATATAAGCACTAAGACCAGCAAAAAAAGGATAAAGAGAGCGATAATTGAAAGTTATTTCAGTTGTAACTTGCTTCCATGAGAACAGCAAAGTAGAAAGCAACAGTACTCCCAGTACAACAGAGTATACCAGAAACCAATACAACGCAAGTTCATAATTACGTCAATGTAATGAATCATTTTGAGAAGTATACGTAAGACACTTCTTCAAGTGATAATAAAGAAAAGCAATTCGAAATTTTGGTCCGGCAAGCTTGGAGGTCTTCATGGCAGTTGAAGCATATTTTAAAATGTGTCTGCTTTATAGATGTTTGTTTTTGCGGAATAGTCTGCTTACAGAGGTTGCTATGGAGGGTTTAAAACAGGTTAAATTTGAGTCTCTTTGCAGGGTTTTCTCCGGAAGTAATGGAGGTAGTAAGAGCAAAGTATAAGGATTGGTGGCTAACTAATTCCATCTTCGCTCTTCCGAAATCATATCAGTGATGCATACTTTCTCATGATTACAGCAGAACTTGATCATAGTCTTGTTGACGATGCTCGACCAAATAGTATTGGGGATCTAACAAGCTCGACCACACAAATGGCTTTCATGCCCTACACTATTCATAACGGAATTTAGTGACGGTTGTGTGCGGAATGGCTGCTAAGAAGACTCTACGTAACAAGGTTGATGGTGGCGAAAGAACCGTCCTCATCCTAAATAAGCGGAACTGACTTCCAAGTTCACTACACATAAAAGCGTGATTTGCACAAATGGAAGACATACATGCAGATACAGGAAATATAACTCTTATTAAAACTAGATGAGTTACTGTAATATACTCCCTCTGTTTCAAAATAGATGACTCAATTTTGTACTAACTTTAGTACAAAGTTGAGTCATTTATTTTAAAACGAAGGGAGTAATAACCAAGCAACACACAGTACTGCTAAAACTGAAGGAAAACTTGGTAGAGTATACAACCTACACAGGGGTACATCCGAAATAGATTGGATCAATTTTCTTAATAATGCCTAGTGGTTAAGTAGATTTTTCTTTACTAATTCCTAGTGGTTAAGTAGATAGTAGGTCCTCCTGGTCAGTCAGGGGGAGCCCGAGTAGACACGGGGAGATGCCACCATCAATATCTCCATCATCATCATCATCATCATCTTCTGAAGATAGCGGAGGAAACATCCGAGCAAACTCAGTCTCAGACATATCTGCATGCGGGCCGAGTTGAGACACTTGCGAACAACCAGAATTGTTCATTTTGTACACCCATAGTGCAGTAGCCTTAAATAAACTGAACCGGCGGACCATCTCTTCACGGTCACGGGATATCCGCCAATACTTGCACCAGCACTCATACAAGTCCCACAGGGATCCTCGGACTTAATGGAATTCTCATCAACAAGGGGAAATATTCGGGGATATTCTTTTGACTTGGGGCTGCCTGCCGTTCAGTAGCACATAGTTACAAATTGATTTGTGGTGCAAAGAAAAATACCATCATTTTTACTACTTTTTTAGAAATGGAGGAGAACCCCCGGCCTCTGCATCTAGACGATGCATGCAGTCACTTTATTAATTACTCACATAAGACCTTACAAAGTCATACAACAGTAAGACTGAAGCCACCATCTAGACAACAAAACTGTCGTTACTCCTATCCAATTAATGAAGGGATGCTGATAGTCTGGGCCTAGTACCAAACAGACCTCGCAGCCAATCCTAACATCTAAGACCTGAGGTCCCAACCGGGACGCCTGCCGGGTATGGGGCACCTACCAGTCCGGCACATTCCTCAACCAGGACGCCTGCCGGGTATGAGGCCGCCGCAGACACCTGCCACCAATCCATCCTCAGTGTTGTATTGTTGCATCTACCTTGCCCGGCCTAGCTGCCGTCGACGCCACCACGACGCCTGACAACGTCACCATCCTGCGCGAGTCCATCTTCGTGCGTCGGGCGCCGAGTCTCCACTGCGCCACATCGCCGAGATCCGCCGCCATAAATGGGCAAGATGAAACACCGCTCTTCCTCTTGTCCCCTCCAGCCAGCACTTCCTCCAAAACGATGCCCCCGGGAGGGAGAACGACACCGAAAGCGCCGTCATCGTCTGATCCGGTAGACCCAGATCTAGGGTTTTCCCTGGAACATCCAGATCAGGTTGACGTGACCTGCAACGACGATGCCTCGAGAAGGGAACGACGTCCGAGACGCAGCCATCGTCCGCGAAGACCGCAGTGAGGCGCGATTTTCACGGGAAGCCACGTCGTCCCGATCTCTCTCGGTTGGCTGGAACCGAGCGAAGCCTCGCTAAGAAGACGTACGCCCTCGTCGGTACTCTGACAGAGATCCATCATCTCCTCACCGGTCCCTCCACGCGTCGTCGGTCCGTGCAAGGCCACCCCGCGGCGGATCCGATCGGGGCGTTGGATCCGCAGCCGCCGCCGTCACCATCTCTGCACAGATCAGCTAACCCTGCCGAATGGGGCGCTGCCACCGCCGCCGTCCATCTCAGGGCCGCCGCTCCGTCAGCCATGGAACTGCAGCCACCGCCACGTGGCATAGGGTCGCCGCCCTAGCCGCCGCCCTCGGACTCCCACGAGAGGTGCCGCCCCTGCCGCCTCAGATGGGATCCCGCAGCCTCCGCCCGCCAAGTGCCTCCGACGCCGTGCCCGCCGCCACCGCGGCCCACGCCGGCGGTAGCGGCGGCAAGAGGAGGCGCGAGGGGTGGCCTGCGGCGCTAGGGTTGAGGGGCCCCTGGTGTCGCCCAAGGGAGGCGACACGAGGGGAGGGGAGGGGAGGGGAGGGGAGGGCCATCATTTTTACCACTATTGGTCTCAGCGAAATTAATTTGATTGAAGGCAGAGTCATTACGACATCATGAATCATCATAAACCAGTTGTCATTACTAAACAATATGCCTGCTAGATGTCCGAATGAATATGACGCAATCCCTGCTGCCTGCTTATTCAAATAGATCTACTGATGATAAGAAACAATATGAGAATTTCAGGTATTAAGCTCAGATCCAAGTAAGGACAATTGCTTTGGTATTCAGGATTCAGATTTATATTCCAAAAGAGTTATAAGAAGAGGGATTACCTGCAGCTGCAGACATGGGACGGACGGTGCCGCCAGTCAGGGAGAGCCGGGGGAGACACGGGGAGATACCACCATCAATATCTCCATCATCATCATGTATTCGAGAAAACGTATCTTCATCATCATCATCATCATCTGAAGGCAGTGGAGGAAATGTATCTTCATCATCTCCATCATCATCAGGTATTCGAGAAAACGTATCATCATCATCATCTGAAGGTAGTGGAGGAAACATCCGAGCAAACTCAGTCTTAGACATATCTGCATGAGGGCCCAGTTGAGACACCTGCGAACAACCAGAGTTGTTCATTTTGTACACCCACAGTGCAGTAGCCTCAAATGAACTGAACCGGCGGACCATCTCTTCACGGTCACGGGATATCCGCCAATACTTGCACCAGCACTCATACAAGTCCCACAGGGACTCCTTGGACTTGATGGAATTCTAATCAACAAGGGGAAATATTCGGGGATATTCTTTTGACTTGGGGCTGCCTGTTGTTCAGTAGCACATAGTTACAAAATTGATTTGTGGTGCACAGAAAAATACCATCATTTTACTATTTCTCTCGGCGGAATTAGTTTGATTGAAGGCAGAGTCAAAAACCAGTTGGCTAAACAAACAACATGCTTGCTAGATGTCCGAATGAATATGGCCCAATCCCTGCCTGCTTATTCAAATAGATCTACTGATACAATACGGGCATTTCATGTATTAAATCCAGATCCAAGTAAGGAGAGTTCCTTTGATATTGAGGATTCAGATCCAAATTCCGAAAGAGCCACGGAAAAGGGATTTACCTGCAGCTGCAGACATGCGACGGATGGCACTGCCAGTCAGGTACAGCCTGGGGAGACACGGGGAGATGCCATCAGCAGTACCTCCTGTTAGGAATTAATTAATTAGATTAATTAACTATTAATCACTGCTACGCCGGTGCCACTTTTGGCAACTGCCTCCTTTTGTAACCGCCTTGTAAACTGGGTATAAATACCCCAATCTTCAATCAATAGAATAACTGTTCATTCATATATCTGTTTTCCATTCGCTCCTCTCTCTCGATTCTCTCTAACACGTTATCACGCACGCCTCTTCCAGAGAGCAATTAGGCCAAGAACTCGACGGCTCCACCGTCCCTGACCCTCCCTCCGGCCCCAAGGACACGAGGACCCTCGGCCTCGACAGCGCTCCAGCGGCGCAGCACCAGCGCGCGATGCAGGCGGCTGAGGCACCCCATGGTTGACGACGCCCTCCTCTGTAGGCGCGTCGAAGCGGCGCCCTCCGGCGCTTCAATCCGCCACATGACTGCCGACGACAGCGGCGGCAAACGGCAAGGCCTCTCTATGGCCAGAGGAGGCCACTCCGGCGATCTGCAATTGCCGCAGACGATGACTGGAGAAGTCTGGAGAAGTTGGCTACTAGAGTTTCGGCCACCACGCGATTCACGGCGAAGACGAGATGTTCCTCGTACAAAAAGGAAAGAAACTAATCAGGGAGATTGATTGATTGATCTTGTCTTCTTGCAATCATCAATTAATAATCTAACAATGAATTGTTTTTCTCCTGTATGTATATGCGCTCACACGAATCTCACGAAGAATTGATCAATCGTGAACTACAAAGAAAGAAGAACCGATGGAAGAACGCAGCGCCAGCCTCCATCGATTCAAGAATTGGAAGCCTCGAACACACTCTGCCAAAGGACAGAAAATCAATCAATT
>NC_041383.1:105229405-105229819 GCF_002162155.2 Triticum dicoccoides
GGTCCATATGTATTACCTCTGTAATACTATTGCAAAATAATGGTTTGCTTAAATTCCAGACTATATTCCTTTGAATTTAAGATATCATCGATGTCTTACCACAAATATTCCCTATGACATGCGTTTTGGGACAACAACTATAAGTTTGCAACAGAAACATATTTTTCTTGCAAACGCAGACATAAATTCAAATAAGAATTATGAAGTGTCATGCTTAATATGACCGACTCAAATATTATTTGTGAATCACAAGGTATTGGTGGCATCTACTGCACAATTTGCAGATTATCCATCACTATTGTGAGGTCTACGTCTTATCATTTTGATAAGATGACTACCTTCAACGTGCTCTTCCAAATTAATATTAGATGTGACTATCTCAAGATATCATAAGGTAATACTGGCATCTACTGC
>NC_041383.1:105230041-105230761 GCF_002162155.2 Triticum dicoccoides
AAATTTGCAGATTATCCACTATTACTGTAAGGTCTACATCATGTCACTCTGACAGATGATTACCTTCAAAGTGATTTCATACATTTTACATAACATAAGGTAATAGAATTATGAACATCTATTGACAAAAGTCAGACTATGTTTTCTATTACTGCGAGATCTACACCAAATTGGTGATTATCTTCAAAGTGTTATTCTATATAAATTGAGGTCTACACATATGGTTATAAAGCATCAGTTGTTCTAAAATTGGCTCCTCTGAAGCATTTGTTGTTGTTCACTAGAGTGATTTACTCTCATAGTAAATATTGTTCTTGCACACTTGATGTATGCCGAAATGGTATTTTTGGGGGTGCTATCAACAATTTAAGCCCCATTTTGCTTGAATATGTCATAGAAAATTACGCAAATATTTGCATACCATGGTGATTATTTTCTATTACATTGGTAAAATACATGGCAATGGAGCCTATGTCACTATTTATAATTATAGTGTCGTTCATCCATCAAGATGGATCCCATAATTTATAGCAACGATTGAGTGTCTCAACACTTTTGCAATGTCCACATCACATTGTGGTAATGTATTCATAGTGACTAATCAATGTTAAACATGCAACGTCTATATTTTTGGCGGTGACTCTAAAGTTGCAACGTTCATATGCATTTTATGTGTCACCAACTTCACTTAGTTCTCAAACTAAGTACATAATGGATGAA
>NC_041383.1:105231043-105231434 GCF_002162155.2 Triticum dicoccoides
TTTTATTCACCCTGGATATTCCCCTTAAGATAAACATGATGCCATGAGCACATCACGAATGATCACCCATTCGTTTTCAAGACCTCAAGTCTACCGCAACTCACAATTCTGTCACTTAATCAACTTTCAAGTTGAGATCCCGTGATCAAATATTTTCATATGCAGATCCGGTTGAAAATTCCTTATACAATTTACCTCCTCTTAAGATGGTACTACCATTTTTACGATGAAGAAACATGGAATTTCTTAAAATCATCAGATTCACCCAATGGGTGTTATACCATAATTTAAAATTCATGCTAGTATCGAGAATAGTATGCAAGTTAGTTGTCACAAAATAGAACTATGAGGAATTCGAAGTAAAGTGGAGGCTAATAGACAACCAAAGACG